>NC_059343.1:84380631-84523228 GCF_018350155.1 Leopardus geoffroyi
GGACACGAGGATTTAAATGAAGCAGACACTCATGCCACCTTAGATGGACCCCTCATAGAATTAAATAAGAGGGACCACCTTCCGGGGGATAAGATAAACAAAAAATCTATACCAAAATCGACCGCACAACCTGGCTGCAGACTAAAGAGAAAAGTAAAACATCTAGTCTACACAAAAGGTACAAGAACCAAGACTGAAACCGCATAAGTGTTACTCATTCTTCATTATCTGGGAGTGAGGTCTCCTCCAGAGAAGGTCATAGCCTCGTTGAGCTCCTCAAGAGGATGGAGGTGTGGGTAACAAGTTGCCTCAGTTTCCCAAAGTAGAACTTCTTCCTGATCGACCACATTATTTCCTGGTTTCCATTATTTGCCAGGTTTGCAAGACTCGGGTTGAAGCTTGGGCTAAACTTTCTTGGAAGGGAGTCCATTTGAGGTCATATTTCACCACCCTATGGGGTGGGCACTAACATCGGTTTTACTGCCTGTGGACATTTCCAGATATCCAGTCTAGATATCAAGACAGGAAAGATGTGGATATAGATGTGAATTTGGACTGTGCTTGGCTCATAGTAGGTATCTAATTCACATTTAATAAACATGTGATGTAGATATAGGTAGGTATAAAAAGGATGTGAAACTATGTAATATGTGCTATCATTCTTTTATACACATATGAAATTTCAAAAAGAGTGCTGGGATCACACTACAGTTATTGTTTCATAATCTAGCTTGAAGAAAAGCTTTTTGTGTATCTTAAAATTCTGTCTTTTCATGGGAAAAAAATATCCTGTAGAAAATGAAAATGATGCCCCTATATAGATACGTCTGTCTGTGTACTGGGTCATCTGTAAAAATCTGTGAAATATCTCGCAGAGCCACTGTGGGGAGAAATGAACAAATAAATCAATAGTATCTTATACACAATACTGTAATACTTTAACACATATAAAACAAGATATCAAATTCTTCATTATGTAGGACAAATACTTACATATTTATCAACCCATATATATGCAAGATATTATCTCTAAAGTTATGTGTTAAATAAAAACATATAAAAATGTGATATTAAAAATATTCATGATTATTATTGTCCTAGTAGCCTTCCTATTCTTGCAGTTAAATATGTATGTAGGAAACAAAAACAACTCATTTCTAGGTTTTGATATTTATCATCATCTAAGCACAAAATTTTGCTTTACAGCAGGAGAAAACAGGAAGTTTTTTATTGTCCTTTTTTGGGGGAATCATTAGCTCCAATATGTTATGTTCAATTTTGAAATATTTACAAAAATGCTAAATCTGAAGATAATTCAGTATGTTTTTCTATATCATTACATGTAAAATTAATAATTTGGTGATTTACAAAGAACTGGTAGTCTGAATGATTTTCAAACACGAATTTTCTTCTGCAAGATAGTAGATATTAAATATTCAAGAAAGTGTTTCCCCAGGGGCGCCTGGGTGGCTCAGTTGGTTAAGCGTCCAACTTCACCTCAGGTTATGATCTCACGGTTTGTGGGATCGAGCCCTGCATCAGGCTCTGTGCTGACGGCTCAGAGCCTGGAGCCTGCCTCAGATTTTGTGTCTCCCTCTCTCTGCCCCTCCCCTGCTCACGCTCTGTCTCTCCCTCTCTCAAAAGTAAAATAAACATTAAAAAAGGAAAGTGTTTCCCAAGTGTTCATAAATAATGTTTCATATATTCATGTCAAATAAAAGATACTTTAGATACCTTAATATAAATAAATACATAAATAAATAAATACATAAATAACTGAATGAATAAATGAAGCCAGAAGAAAATAAAATGCGACTGTATGATTACTTCTACATAAAATTATAGGGAATCAAAACTAACCTATTTACACAAAGATCACCGGTTTGCTGGGGACAGGACATGAAGAGGGAGTGGGTGGTGGGTAGTACAGAACTGAAAATGTGATGTCATAAGAATATAATCATAATGATCTTTAAGAATACCTGGTAATTATCATGGACGCTGCTGGGTATCATGATAACAGGGCAAATGCACAGTAAGTTATTATTTTATAAAATTCTAAATTCTTGAAATTGACCTTTTTAACTAACACTTAGATGATGTCAGGCTTTCCTAATATTTTTCTTTATAGAATGGATAAAACCATGTTTACCAGTAAAGAATCCATTTCATGATCTCAAATTGCTAGCAATCCTTTTAACTAACTGCATATTTCACATCCTTCTGAGAGAACATAGGACTCGTTATTTACGGTCGGAAAAATATATGCACATTAATTGCAAGTGCATGTTAAAGATCAAGTTGTTTCTCAGGATCCACATAAGAGTGAAACCATATGGTATCTGTCTTTCTCTGTATGGCTTATTTCACTTAGCATCACACTCTCCAGTTCCATCCATGTTGCTACAAAAGGCCATATTTCATTTTTTCTCATTGCCACGTAGTATTCCATTGTGTATATAAACCACAATTTCTTTATCCATTCATCAGTTGATGGACATTTAGGCTCTTTCCATTATTTGGCTATTGTTGAGAGTGCTGCTATGAACATTGGGGTACAAGTGCCCCTATGCATCAGTACTCCTGTATCCCTTGGATAAATTCCTAGCAGTGCTATTGCTGGGTCATAGGGTAGGTCTATTTTTAATTTTCTGAGGAACCTCCACACTGCTTTCCAGAGCGGCTGCACCAATTTGCATTCCCACCAACAGTGCAAGAGGGTTCCCGTTTCTCCACATCCTCGCCAGCATCTATAGTCTCCTGATTTGTTCATTTTGGCCACTCTGACTGGCGTGAGGTGATACCTGAGTGTGGTTTTGATTTGTATTTCCCTGATAAGGAGCGACGCTGAACATCTTTTCATGTGCCTGTTGGCCATCCGGATGTCTTCTTTAGAGAGGTGTCTATTCATGTTTTCTGCCCATTTCTTCACTGGGTTATTTGTTTTTCAGGTGTGGAGTTTGGTGAGCTCTTTATAGATTTTGGATACTAGCCCTTTGTCCGATATGTCATTTGCAAATATCTTTTCCCATTCCGTTGGTTGCCTTTTAGTTTTGTTGGTTGTTTCCTTTGCTGTGCAGAAGCTTTTTATCTTCATAAGGTCCCAGTTATTCACTTTTGCTTTTAATTCCCTTGCCTTTGGGGATGTGTCGAGTAAGAGATTGCTACGGCTGAGGTCAGAGAGGTCTTTTCCTGCTTTCTCCTCTAAGGTTTTGATGGTTTCCTGTCTCACATTCAGGTCCTTTATCCATTTTGAGTTTATTTTTGTGAATGGTGTCAGAAAGTGGTCTAGTTTCAACCTTCTGCATGTTGCTGTCCAGTTCTCCCAGCACCATTTGTTAAAGAGGCTGTCTTTTTTCCATGGGGGAGGGGGAGGAAAAAAGAAAAAAAAAAAGAGGTTAGAGTGGGAGAGAGCCAAAGCATAAGAGACTGTTAAAAACTGAGAACAAACTGAGGATTGATGGGGGGTGGGAGGGAGGAGAGGGTGGGTGATGGGTATTGAGGAGGGCACCTTTTGGGATGAGCACTGGGTGTTGTATGGAAACCAATTTGACAATAAATTTCATATAATAATAAAAAAAAAAAGATCAAGTTGTTGTCAAGCCGAACAACTGTTGCTTTCAGACAAAGAAGGACTTCTTTAATATGGGCCTCATGGGCTACATAGAGCATGTAGCTTCTGAAGAAATAAAATTTCACGTCCTAAAATCTCTTCTTGCATGATTAAACCAAAACAACTTCTCTACTTTTAGGCTAGTTTGTGAACCTCAAGGACCTATTTCACAACATGCTATTGTTAGATCTCTGACCTCACTTGAGCCAGGCATCATATCTCACAGGGACGTGAACTGTCAGGAACTCCTGAGGACTGCTGCCTTTGAATCTGGAGTAGAAGCTACAGCAGACCTCAAGACACAGGTCCTCAGAATCTGACTCCTTCCAACATCTGATAGGAGGTTGGCCACATCCATGAGGACCTGTACAGGGAGAGAGACCTAGATATCAGTATCATGTATGGAGTAATGATGTGCTTGGCACCATGCAAAGTACTAGGTTACAGATAATGACATTCATATAATTGACTGTTGGAATAAAAAAAAAAAAAAACCAGTATATTTCAATGGGCTTCACAATAGGGCCTTTTTATATTTTCCTCATGTATCCCCTAAGAACAAAGTTGAAAAGGAATAAGAAGTGGACTGGATTCATAAGGCATTCATGACCCCACAGCAACCATGGGTCCATGGGCTTGCTCATGTGTATCACTGAACTTTCTCAAAGGTCCTGTGGGTGAAGCATTCTCAGCCCCATTTTATAGAGGGAAAATCTGGGGCTCAGAAAGAGTCGTTACCTATCTTGCTTTCTGCGCCCCTGCCTTTAGAGGAAAGCAGCTCCAGGACACTCCTGGAGCAGGACCCACACTTACTGGGGCAGGACAGGACCCTCAACGGTTTTACCTAGGGGAAAGCTGGAGCACTGCATCTCCAAACAAGAAAGAGGCAACTTTGATCTGAGATCCCTTTGCATCCTCACACTCCAGGGTGGTGCAGCCCCTGAATCCTGGGGACTCACTCTACCAACTGAATCCCAAAGACCTGAAAGTGAGGCCTGCTCTCCTCTCCAGGCAGCTTTGTCCCTATTAAAATGTCCTCAGGGTCTTCACAATGAAGTCACCTTTCTCTGGCAAAAGACACTCTCAAGACCCTCCTTCACAATGGAACTGCCTCTATTCTTTCACCATCAGTTGTAGAGTCCTGGGAAACTGCATCCTTTCAGCTACCCAAAACCAAGGTTTCAGACAGCTGGGTCAAGACCTCTCTCTTCCCCTGGGATAGTGATAATGTATGACTTTAAAGCACATGTTTGACACCTTGTGTATCCATCTATCCATCCTCTCATCTGTTTAACAGGCATTAAGATCAAACTCTACATCATCCCTCTGGTTAAGTTTTAGGCTTTTCCAGAATGGAAACAAAGAAGTAATGTGTGAAAAGGGTAGTGTGGTAAATTCAGATGTTAAATCTAATAAGAGATGGTCATTCCTATTAAGATTTCAGCCTGTTCATTCAAGTCTCCTATAATTCATAACTTATAAATATGGTTTAATGCCCTGGGCCCCTCTCCACATCTCTAGTTACTCACATTTTTTTTTTACATATACACGCAACAATATTCTTTGAAGAATTTTCCATACTTAATTCACATTGCCTGCACATACCATCTAATTTAGTCTCCATCCCACATCTAATGGGTGCTATTCCCAGAATATTACACTTGCTTCCACAGAAATTACACTTGGCCAATTCTACAACTCAGTCTTTGAACATGTATAGGTCAGGAAGATTTAAATGGTAGTTCAAATTAAGACAAACATGTGTTTCACCCAGAGGAAAAATTTCTGTCTCCCAGGACAGAATAAATTGCCTGGGTATACACAAGGACTTCATTGCAGTGAGATCAGTTATGTACAGGCTAGAGTTCAGTTAGTTTCAATAGAGTCAGAGTCAGATAACTGAAAGGCTATGCTTTAGACACTGGCCTCTCAAATGAAGCACACATTTTCTCCAACATAGCTCGACTTTTCTTTCATGAAAAAGGATTTTGCAAATGTGTTTTGTGCATGTTAGCAATAGTATTTCCTGTTCACTTCAATAACCGCTTTCAGAACTGATTTCATTTCTTTCTAAAGAAAGCTAGGTATGGAATAAAATTATGTGAAATTATAATGTTGTTCCAAACTCTGTTGTTGGTAAATATATTTTCTAAAAGCATTGTCTAATATGTCATGTTTAGATCACACACTGGTGATGGTATATAATGGTAGAGTTAGGGAACTCTTGCAGTTAGTGTTAAATTGTACTGATTTCTGTAGCATACAAATCATGCTAGATTTTCTTTTGCAACCTTTCTATTAAAAAAAAAAACAAAATAAGTATACCTGAATCTATACTGATATAAATAAATGTATCAATTAATAAAAACACGGATCACAGAAAACAAACTGTCTTTATCAAATAATTCCAAATAATATATGTAGATACCTTTTCTCCATGTGCTGAATCTTAATTCTGCCTCTCACTCCTGAGGACAAGGTAGACTTAGTGACTCATTTCTTGAGTCGGTGAATGGAAAATAGTTACTGTACACTGGGGAAAATAGACAAAAACAGCCTTCACTCTGAGATGAGGGCCAACATCTCCAATGACCTAGTGATGTCAAGTGGGTGTCATGTCTTCGTAAATGTGAGGTGATGAGAAGGGCACTCGAACTCTGTGGTTTTCTTTCTCAAAACCCATAACCACAATGTAATCAGGAGAAAAAAATAACAGACTATCCCTGCACTCTTCAACACTCTCAGGGTCATAATAATAGTCTGGCAGCTCTGCAAGTGCTTCAACAGAGAGTTACCATAGGACCCTGCAATTCCAGTCCTTGGTTCACAGGCAGGAGAGATGACAACATATGTCTACATAAAAACTTGAACATGAATATATGTAACATCATCACTTGTAATAGCAAAAGTGGAAGCAATCCACATGTCAACCAATTAATGCATGAGTGAAGAAATGATGTATATTATTGGGCAAACAAAGGAACGAAGTACTGATATATGCTACAACATCAATGACCCTTGGAAACATTACCAAGTGAAAAAGGCCAAATATGCAAAAAACACTGTATGATTCCATTTATACAAAATATGCAGAGAAAGACCATCAATATAGCTGTGTCCAAGGAATTCCCCCTTTTCCATCCTGACTTCCAGAAAGCTCTGTCTTGTGGGTTTAAGTCATAGCCTCTTACTCTCAATTTCTTGCCCCACCATGTCCAAGCTGCAGTTCATACTTTCGTCGGAAGGTGACAACAATACACCACCATCATCAAATTGGGTATGATGTACACACCATTATTTATATTAGCAAAATAAGAAAGAACCCAAATATTCACCATTAATGAATCAAAAAAAATGACATATTATATGGCAATTAAAAGGAATGAAGTACCAATACATGCTGTAACATGGATGAACCCTGAAAACATTAAGCCAAGTGAAAGAAGCCAAATATGCCAAAAGCCACATATTGTATGATTCCACTTAAATAAAGTGTCCAGAGACAGCCCATCAACATGCTGTACACAAAGAATCCCCCTGCTCCATTCTGAATTCCAGAAATCTCTGTCTGGGGGATTTGGGTCACAGCTGCTCCCTCCCACTTTTCTGTCTTGTGATATTCAAGCTGCAATTCAGGCTTCGGTCACAAGGTGGTGGCACCAAAGCGCCAGCATCATCAAACTGTTTCCAAAAAGTGTCAGCAAGGAGTAAAGACAAATCAGTAATCTCCCCAAATCCAGGATTTGAACTTATGCAGAATAATTCTAATTGTGTCTGGGAAAAAAAAAACCTGTTAGGTGTAAATTACGATTGTGAAACCACATACTCCGGGGCCTGCAGATGAAAAACACCAGGTGACAGGGGCATGTCTTGGCAGTCAGTGGCAGATATGCTAAGGGGCAATGTAGAACAGAACAGGGGGTAGCTAACTCAGAGGATGGGGCATCAGAGCAGGGTCTGAGCAGCTGTGTCCCATGTCATGGACAGGGGATGGCAGACGAACTGGGAGTAGGTCATGGCAGCCTGTACAAGTGTGGGATAATGGAGGTGAACATCCTGTTGTCTGGTAGGGAAGCATTGTACAGTCCACACTGCACATCAGCTGACAGTTATGAGGGAACTGTCAGGGATAAGTCAGGGAATAGGATGTAGCTTGGGGTGAACAAAAAATGGATCTGCTTTAATATACCTATGAATGTTCCAAGCAGAATTGGTGAAATAGTAAATTGTTTCATTTTTTTTTTTACTTGCTGCAATTTTTTTTCATTAAGAAAAAAATAATAAGAAAAATGGAAATGTTGCCCACTGGTCAGATCCAGAATGTCAGCTCTAAGAGTCTCGGACTAATGGGCCTCATAAAGGGGAAGAGAAGATGGAGGCTGGAGCTTGACACCATGGGATCAACCAGCTTTCTGGATTTTCACTTACCTGGAAGAATACTTTTTATACATCACTTTTCTAGGATATAAACAAAACATATTTTCTGGGATATCTAAAGCTGAGATTGGAGGTACAGCTCTGGAACTGAGTTTAAACTGCAACTGTTGAGTGTGTACTGGAGGTGGTAGAGCTAGAGGGAATATGGAAACACACACACACACACACACACACACACACACACACACAGAGTCATCTCAAATTTTCTTCTAACAGAAAACAGGGTGTTCTAGTTCTATAAAAAATACCATTGGTATTTTTATAGAGATTGAATTAAATTTGTAGGTTTCTTTGGATAGCATGAACATTTTAACAATATTTGTTATTCTAGTCCAAGAGCATGGAATGTCTTTCCACTTCTTTGTGTTGTCTTCAATTTCTTTCATCAATGTTTTCTAGTTTTCATAGTACAGGTTTTTCACCTCCTTGCTTAAGTTGATTCCTAGGTATTGTATTCTTTCTGTGCAATTGTAAATGGAATGGTTTTCTTAATTTCTTTTCCTGTTACTTCATTAGTAGTGTATAGAAATGCATTGATTTCTATATATTGATTTTGTATCTTGGGAACTGACTGAATGTGTTTATGAGTTCCAGCACATTTTTGGTGGAGTCTTTAGGGTTTTCTATATATAATATCATGTTATGTACAAATAGTGAAAAGTCTTACTTTTTTCTTACCAATTTGGATGAATTTCATTTCTTTTTGTTGTCTGATTGCTGTGGTTAGGACTTCCAGTACTATGTTGAATAAAAGTGGCGAGTGTGGACGTCCTTGTGTTGTTTCTCATCTCAAAGAAAAAGTTTTTAGTTTTTAACAAGTAGCATGGTGTTAGCTGTGGGTTTTCCATATATGGCTTTTATAATGTTGAAATTAAAAACAAAACCACAACGAGATATTGCTTCCACTTCCCACATGTTAGAATGCCTATTATCATAAAGACAAGAGATAACAAGTGCTGGAGAATATGGAGAAAAGAGAACCTTTGTGTGCTGTTAGTGAGGTGTAAATTGGTGCAATCACTATGGAAAACATTATGAAGGATCCTCAAAAAACTAAAAATAGAATTACAGTATGATCCAGCAATTCAACTTCTGGATATTTATCTTTACTTATGTAAAGATGGAAGTGATGGATGTCAACTAGATTTATTGTGGTTATCATTCTGCAAAATACAAATATTGAATCATTATGGTGTGCGGCTGAAATCTATATTAATGTTATACATCAATTTTACTTCATAAAAAAGTGGATATGGTCAAAAGGCAAAAACTTCTAGTTCTAAGACAAATCAGTTCTCAAAATGTAATATACAGCATGGTTATTATAGTTAAGAATGCTGTACTGTATATGTGAAGTTTACTAAGGGAATAGATCTTAATGTTTTTATCACAAGAAATGAAAATTGTAACTGGATGAAGTGATGAACATTAACTAAACTGACTGTGGTAATCATTTTGCAATACATACATGTATCAAATCATTATGTTGTACTTCTTAAACTTATACAATGTTTTATTTCAAATATATCTCAATAAAACTAGAGGAAAAAATAAATAACTATATCTACAAAAATGAAAATAAATAAGCATTAATTACAAAAAGTAAAATAAAGAATCACAACCTAAACAAGAATGAGTTGGAAAGGATAGTAAGAGGTAAAGAAGAAATAAATGAGTTAAGAAACAACATCCCAGTTAATGTTCAGAGCTGTTGGAATACAAAGGTCACGAAGTTTGGTATTATGGGTGATGCCCCCAATAGTGTGCTGGAATCTTGAGGGAGGCTCCCCTTGAACTTCTCATAACACTCCCTTGAGAATAAGGTTTTCTGTTTGTGTGTGTATGTGTTTATAAACACTCTATACACATACATATTATATATAGGCATACTCTCTATATAAATTATATATACACAATATTATTTATAATACATATATATGAATGTATGCGTGCACAAATATTATCTTTTGTAATTTTTTAATTATTATTATTTTTTATTTGAGAGAGAGAGAGTACAATGCAAGCAAGGAAAAAGAGCAGATTAATTTTTTTTTTAAAGCTTCTGGGTCACATAATTTCTTCTATCTCTCTAAATACACTTCCTTAGTCTTTTTTTTTTTTTTTTTTTTAATGTAAGCTCCACATTGAGTGTGGGGCCCTACATGGGGCTTGAACTCATAACCCTGAGATCAAGATCTGAGCTGAGATCAAGAATTGGATGCTTGGGGCGCCTGGGTGGCTCAGTCAATTAAACATCTGACTTCGGCTCAGGTCATGAGCTCACGGCTTGTGAGTTCAAGCCCTGCATTGGGCTCTGTGCTGACAGCTCGGAGCCTGCAGCCTGCTTTGGATTCTGTGTCTCCCTTGCTCTCTGCCCCTCCCCCACCCCTCAAACATAAACAAACATTAAAAAAAGAAGAATTGGACACTTAGCTGACTGAACCACCCAGGTACCCCTGCACAAATTTTATTAAATTAGCAAGTTGGAGGATGATGGTGCCTACCATGTTGATGTGTAAATGTGTGTGTCTGTGTGTCTGTGTGTGTGCATCTGTTTGTAAAGAAAACATGCAAAAGAGCGCTATATTTTGTTTAGGGACGCTGTCATTTTGAGTAAAATAAGAAAGGAATGCATGGGAATAGCATGGGAATCCAATATCCTGGATACTGATTATCCTGAGAGGAGAAAGAAGCAAATGTAAAGATGTTGCTAAACCTGGATGAATTTCATAGCTCACAATGCTTTTTAACTGAAATATTTCATAAGTAGCAGAGTCTTTAAGGGATGCAGTTTTCAACATAAATATAATCAAATGGTTAACACTGAGCCAAGTGAAGGGGTTAACAATATCAATACGCAGTGGATTTAGAGGGAACATACCTCAAAATAATAAGGGCCATATATGAAAAAACCTACAGGTAACATACTCAGTGGTGAAAAACAGAGATTTCCCTCTAAGATTAGCAACAAGACAAGGATGTCCTCTCTTTTATCCAACATAGTACTGAAAGTTGTAGACTTTCAGTCTACAGAGAAGGAAAAGAAACAATCAGAGAAGGAAAAGAAGGAATCAGAGAAGGAAAAGAAACAAAAAGCATCCTAATTGATAATGAGGAAATTAAAGTATCACTACCTGGGGGTGACAAAATATTATGCATTGAAAACCCTAAAGACTCCACCAATCAATATATTCAATGCAATCCCTATCAAAATAACACCAACATTTTCACAGAACTAAAACAAACAATTCCAAAACTTATATGGAACCAGAAAAGACCCTGGATAGCCAAAGTCATGTTGAAAGAGAAAACCATACCTGGAGGCATCACAATTCCAGACTTCAATCTGTATTACAAAGCAGTAATCATAAAAAACAGTATAATACTAGCACAAAAACATACATACAGATCAATATGACAGAAGAGAGAACACAGAAATGGACCCACGAATGTAAGGTCAATTAAATTCAACAAAGCAGGAAAAAATATCCCATGGAAAAAAGACAGTCTCTTCAGCAAATGTTGCAGGGAAAAGTGGACAGTGACATGCAAAAGAATGAAACTTGACCACTTTCTTCCACCATACACCAAAATAAACTCAAAGTGGATGAAAGACCTACATGTAAGACATGGAAATCATCAAAATCCTACAGAACACAGGCAGCAACCTCTCTGACCTCGGTTGCAGCAACTACCTACTTAGATATGTGTCCAGAAGCAAGGAAAACAGAAGCTAAAATGAACTATGGGACTTCATCAAGACAAAAGAGTGAAGGAAACAATCAGCAAAACTAAAAGGCAACTGATGGAATGGGAGAAGATATTTGCAAATGACATATCAGATAAAGGGCTAGTGTCCAAAATCTATAAAGAATTCATCAAACTCAACACCCAAAAAAAAAAACAAATAATCCAGTGAAGACATGGGAAGGAGTCATAAAAAGACACTTTTCCAAAGACATCAAAGTGGGCTAAAAGACACATGAAAAGATGCTCAGCATCACTTATCATCAGGGAAATGCTAATCAAAACCACAATGAGGTATCACCTGTTACCTGTCAGAGTGGGTAAAATTAACAACTCAAGAAACAACAGATGTTGGCGAGGATGCGGAGAAAAGGGAACACTCTTGCACTGCTGGAGGAAATGAAAACTGGTGGAGCCACTCTGGAAAACAATATGGAGGTTCCTCAGAAAATTAAAAACAGAACTACCCTCCAACCCAGCAATTGCACTACTAGGTATTTATCCAAAGGATACAAATATGCTGATTCAAAGGAGCACATGCACCCCAATGTTTATAGCAGCACTATCAACAACAATAGCCAAAGTATGGAAAGAGCTCAAATGTCCATCATGATGAATGAATAAAGAAGATGTGGTGTATATATACAATGGAATATTACTGGGTGATCAAAAAGAATGAAATCTTGCCATTTGCAACAACATGGATGGAATTAGAGTGTATTATGGTAAGCAAAATATGTCAGTCAGAGAAAGAAAAATATATGATTTCATTCATATATGGAATTTAAGAAACAAAACAGATGAACATAAGGGAAGGGAAGAAGAAATAACGTAAAAACAGAGAGGTAGACAAACCATAAGAGACTCTTAAATACAGAGAACAACCTGAGGGTTGCTGGCAGGGTGTTGGGTTGGGGGATGGGCTAAATGAGCAAGGGGCATTAAGGAGGACACTTGTTAGGATGATCACTGGGTGTTATATGTAAGTGATGAATCACTAAATTCTATTCCTGAAATCATTATTACACTATATATGTTAACTAACTTGGATTTAAAAAAAAAAAAAAAGCTGTAACATACTTGTCATGGGAATACAAGAAAGAGAAGGAAAAAAGGAACAGAGGCATATTTTACATGACTAAGAAGTTCCCCAAATTAAACCAGAAAATGAACCACAGTTGCAAGAAAAGCAGAGAAATCCAAGCTGGATATATGCCAAAAAATTATACATCGGTACATCATTTTCAAAGTAGAGAAAATCAAAGATAAAGACAATATCTTGAACAAAGCCAGTGAGAGGGGGAAAAACGCATCATATATAGAGAAGCAAAAGTAAGAATTATATCTGACTTCTCAGAAGCCATGCATTATACACAAAGAAAAGTAAGAATTATATATGACTTCTCAAAAGCCATGCAAGCAACAAGAGAATAGAATGAAATACTTAAAATGTTGAGAAAGGCCCCACCAACCTAGACATCTGTACCTGCTAAATTGTCCTTCACAACAGAGAAATAAAGACTTCCTCAAAAAAATTTTTTTGAGAAAATGTGTTGCAAATGGTATTAAGGTAAGTTCTTTAGACAGAACAACAATAGTATAGGTCATAAACTCAAATCCACATAAAGAAAGGAGAAGCCTTTGGGACACCTGGGTGGCTTAGTCAGTTAAGCGTCCAACTCTTGGTTTCAGCTCAGGTCATGATCTCACAGTTTGAGTTCAAGCCCCATGTCAGGCTCTGTGCTGACAGTGGAAAACATGCTTGGGATCCTTTCTCTCTCCCTCTTCCCTGCTTTCTCTCTCTCAAAATAAATAAACAACAACAACAACAAAAAAAAAAAAAAAGCAAGGAAAAAGCCTTAAAGAAGTTATAAATGAAGGTAAAATAAAAAAAATTATTTTTCTTATTTTTAATAGATCTAACAGATAACAGTTTGTTCAAAATTAAGACAGCAAAAACATATTCAATCCCATATGCTTATATATAAATATATATGCTGATATATTCTTATGTATAGGCAAAATGAAATGAATAACAGCAATGACATAAAGGATGGAGGAAAGAATTAGGCTTATTTTATTATCATAAGGTACTTGCTCTCCCTGTGAAGTAGTATAGTATTATTTAAAAGTGGACTTGGATTAGTAGATGTATATTGTAAACCCGAGGGCAGCAACTAAAAAGGAAAGCAAAAAAGTACAACCGATATCCTAAGAAAGAAGAGAAAATGAAACTATATATAAACTGTGAGGTATTGGGGTCTCCTGAAGACTGCTGCCCTTGAACCTGGAGTAGAAGCTTCAGCAGCCATCAGGACTCAGACCCTCAGACCCTGCCTTCTTCAGGAACTTGATATGAGCTTGGCCACCAGCATGTACGGGGAGAGACAGATCCAGCAATCACTATGATTTATTAGTGTAACTATGTGCCACCACCATGCCTGACATGGTATAATAGTGAAATAATTAATTTGTGATAACAACCACATGTTATAATGGACTGCTCACAGAGCCTGTTACTCCTTTTTAATAACAAAGTTGGAAAGGCGTAAGAGGCCTGAATCCATATAGGCATTCATGATCCCACAGTAACCATAGGGCCATGGGGCTTGTTCATGTGTATCACTGAGTGTTCTCAGTGATCCTGTGGGTGAAGTATTCTCATCCCCATTTGACATAGAGGGAAGATGGGGGTCAGAGTTGTCCCATCTCCTAAGTCCTGTGGCCCTGCCTTTAGAGAAATTCAGCTCCAGAAATCCTCTGGAGCAGGACCCGCTGTCATTGGGGTAAATAAGGACCCCGATGGCTATAACTACAAGACAGCAGGCACCAAGCTCCAAAGTGGGAAACAGGTGACTTGCTTCTGGACCCTTTGTCTCCCAACACCCCAGGGAGGTTCAGCTCCCACCATGAGGACCCACACACTCAGCTGAATCCCAAACACCTAAAGGTGGGACCTTGCGATTCCCGCCACGGGAGGTGTGCCTCTGTAAAAAAGTCATCACAATCACCATGTTGACCTCAGGTTTCTATGGTAAATGGGATGCATCAGCTGGATCTCTACACTGGAGATGTCTCTGCACACTCATGCAGTCCCACTCATTTACCTGAAAGCAAACACCTTAGCTCATCAGGTCAACACGTTAGAAAGCATACTAGTTAGAAGCACGAGCCTGGGACCTGGGCAATTGGAGGAACTCTGCTCACGTTCCTGGAACAAAGAATGTCCCTGCCAGGAATTTTGCTTGCCTAAAGGAGACAGTAAGCCAGTTATTATCAATACATAGCGACCCATGGTGATATCCTAGGGTTCTTGAAAGTGAAGTAACCCTCAGAGGGTGAACATATAAAATGAAGGCCAATCTGCCCAAGTGCCCATTGATTGGTGAATAGATAAATCAATTGTGATATATATGTAAATGGAATATTATTCAACCACCAAAGAGAATGAAATCTTGCCATTTGCAAGGATATGGATGGAGCTAGAAAGTATAATGCTAAGTGAAATAAGTCAGTCAGAAACAAGTGCTATATGATCTTATTCATATGTGGAATTTAAGAAACAAAAGAAACAAGCAAAGGGAACAATAAGAGAGGGAGAAGGATACAAGAAACAGACTCTTAATTATGGAGAACAAACTGATGGTTACCAGAGGGGTAGAGGGAGGCGGGATGGGTGAAAGAGGTGATGGGGATTAAGGAGTGCACTTATCATGATGAGCACAGGGTGATGTATGGAAATGTTGAATCACTATATTATACACCTGAAACTAATATAACACTGCATGTTAACTAACTGAAATGAAAATAACAATTTTAAAAATCAAGGCCATGCTCATGACAGTTAGCCATCTGTGGCAGAAAACTAAGAGGTTGTCTATAATCCTGTGACTGAATCATCTAGATGCATACATAGAACATGTCACTTAAGAAGTTCCAGAACTATTTCAGTGAGGCAGGCCTAAATGATTAGTCAGTTAATAGTCAGAAACCCAGTCAATTAAACTACATATTGGTTCCTCCAGGGGAATTCTTATCCTCCACTCCCAATATTTTCTTCCAAGTGTAGGCACATCCACGACTAAACACACCTAACCTCTCGATACACTCATTTCTCTATGTAATCACTTACCTGATTAGTGAGTTTGGAAGGACAAATGGATTGCACAGCCCATGCTTCTTCCTGCAAAACTCTTGTAGCAAGCTGCCCCTTTGAAGCACATATTTTCCTCTGCCCTAAGGTGTGGGTCTAAAAATACATCCACAGCTCTTCACTTTGCTGTCTGTCGGGTTCCCAAACTATTACTATGGTCTTACTCCAAAAAGCTTTTGACCTTAAGAGCTCCCAAAATACACCCCATCTCCACATCTGGGATCTGAACCAACTACCAAACAAGACAAAAGAAAAAGAAGGAAAATGCATCAACTTTCTTATAAAATTGATGTTGGAGAATGTGGCTTAGATTTGCCCCAAGGAAGGGGCAAATGAATTCCAGACTTGGACAAACATTTCCACCTAGCAGTGCTGGACATTCAGTCACAAAAGTTAAAGACTACCAATGTATATGTATCTGCTGTCTAATGAAGGAGTCCTGTCTATGTGTCAAGGAAAGTGACTTCCTTGCAAAGCTATTCCTATAGCAAAAGAATGTAACTTAGGACACCTTTCTTGAGAAAATGTCTGAAAACGAAAAATATTACTTATTCTGATTGCATACTCACAAAGCTGAGGAAATGCCTATCCATGTGTATGAGGGAACAGTTTGAAGGAATATATTCTCATTCCCTTAAAACCATGAGCGCAGTGGAGGCTCATCTTGTGGAAAGGGATTGGAATACATTTCTAAATTCCAGGAGTAGGATGAAAAGATACATCATTAAAATTTCTCCTAAAATCTCTTCATAAAACACTTATGGAAATGCTCAACATTTATACCTTCACATAAACCCACATGCAGACTATAGCCAGGCAACTACAGACAAATCATGCAGGGGAATAATAGCATGTTTCATGTAGGGATATATACATATGTAATAAAAGTATAAAGAAATATATTAGAAATTTAAAGATCCAAAAATTTGTGAGTCTGTACCCTGGATAAGCGGGAAGCTAATGTGATCAGAAAAGTACTTCAAATGAGTTACAACTATCTGCAATATTTTATTATTTAATAGAATGATATAGAAGTGTGTTCTACTATTTTTATAATCTCTGTTATTTAATAACAGGCATTGTTTCTATAAGCTTTAATTTTGTTTTTAAATGATCCATATTAATTCCAAAATTGTGGAAAACATGGTACATCCAGAATGAAACATATAATTAATCAGCAATTCTTACCATTCATTAGTTTAAAAAAATATATCATGTTTGTGCATTTCATCCCATCACACTCTCTATGCATGCATCTGTAACGTATGCTCATTACCTGTGGGTTTCACATATGACTCAACATTTACTAAAGATAATTAAAGAGGTTATTTAATTTTCCCAAGTTGACAAGCAAGTTTGAGTCCAAAGGCCCATCCCTAACCATTGGGTTTACAATCTTTGTTCTGTGTTAGGGCTGAGGTCAGCACAGGGGAAGTGACTACCCATAGTACTATAGGCAAGGACTGATCTGGTATTTGGGACCTAGCTCTCCTGATTTCAGTCTGCCGTAAGGCAGACCCATCTTTATAGTCTGTTATTCTGTACTCTCTTTTCCCCTCAAAGGAAACTTGCTATTCCATTGTCAAAATGGAAGGTGAAAAGAACAGAAAATGTAAAAATTAATTAATTAATTAATTAATTAAGGAAATGATGATGTGATTCTTCATTTCCACCATTTTCAGGTAATTCATCCAATTAATAAATACCACCAAAGCTTATCTGTCATTTAAATATATATTCATTTCATTTTGTCCTGCTCAGTCCGAAGGATTGTTAGATGTTGGTTTTTAAGATGTCTTTTGGGGGTGGATGAACACAGCAGACACCAGGCATTTTTTGCTGAAATATTATCTATCAGATGATTTCTAAGGGTTTGCTCATTTCTCATAACAGTTCTCTGAGGTAAATATCAATGTGTCCATTTTACATATGGCTAAGTTCAAGCTCACAAAGGCTAACTCACTACTCCAGTGTCAAACAAATTTTAGAGGCAGGAATGCGGGTCTACAAAATATGTTCATTTACACATATTCTTTTCCCCAACTATCAAATTTACATATTATTAAGCAACATGTCTTTGTCACTCAGCATGATATCCCAGGATATTAATTTGCTTTCTTTATGTGTTGTAACATGGCATATTTTTAAAAGTTTAATGAGCATGTACATTGCTTGCTATGTGAATTATGTGTTCATACCACGACCATTTGTCTGTTCCTTAGTAAGACTTCCTTCCATGTCAAGGATATTAAGTACTGTAGTTAAGGGTTTAGTATAAAAGTACCACTAGAACAAAACAACAACCATTCTTAATACTCAATAAAAAGAGACAGGGGAGGGGGTACCTAACTGGCTCAGTTGATAAAGGGTGCAACTCTTGATCTTGGGGTCATGAGTTTGAACCCCATACTGGGTGTAGAGATTACTTTAAAAAAAATTAAAAATGTAATGGGGTGCCTGGGTGGCTCAGCTGGTTAAGCGTCAGACTCCTAATTTCAGCTCACATCATGATCTCACAGATCAAGATCAAGCCCCACGTTAGGCTTTGTGCTGACCGTGTGGAGCCTGCTTGGGATTCTCTCTCCCTCTCTCTGCCCCTCCCCCACTCATGATCTTTCGCAAAAATAAATAAATAAACTTAACAAAAAAGAGGGAATGAAGCACACTATCTATTATAATTGTTTTATCATTTAAAAAGGAGTTTATCATTTCATGAGTTTACAAGAAATCTGGCATAACTAAACATAAATGATTAAAGTCTTTGATCATATCAGTAAATGTAAATGTGCTTAACTCACCTAGTAAAAGCATTTTCAAATTGCCTGTTGTAGGAAAATCTAAAACTATACTTTTTTTTTCCAGAGATAACCCTAAAACAAAGGAATTCAGATTGCTTAAACATTGTTTTAAATAAGGAAATATGTATCAGGCAATTGCCAATAACAGGAAATAAGGGGTCTTAGTCTTGTTATTAGAGATAGGAGAATTAAGATCGACATGGATCTGAAAGGGGAAGAAAACATAGTTTCCAATGGTAAAGGCTAAAATTCACAAGGAATATGTGAGATATTAATATGTATATATCCAATTACACAGAAAAATTATTCATAGGACAAAAACTACTGTAGGTACAAGGGGAAAAAGAAGAAACACACTAATAATAGATGATTCTAACACACTTCCCTTAGTCCAAAAGTGGTTAAGTTGAGAAACGCTTAGTCATTGTAGAGAAGACATAAACAACATAATCCCAAGGGCAGATCTTATAGACAGAGACTATAGTGAACTGTGATCCCTATTAGACTGGACACTTACTTTTCAGAAGAGCATGAGACATTCATGAAAACTTAATCTATCAAAGCCTGGTAAACAAATCTTGGGTCTAAATGAAAAAAGAGATTAAAATTCCTGAATTTGGTGAGGATAATGATAATGAAAACACAACATATCAGTATCTAAATAAGACAACTTCCAGGGTATATTTTGAAAGACTAAATATGTATATGAGGGATGAGGAGTGTAAAAATGGTTGACAGGGATCAAAAGGGTTGTAATGTTTAGTATGGTGGCTACAATTAATAACACTGTGTTAACATATTTGGAAGTTACTAAGAGAGTGCATCTTAAAATTCTCATTGCAAAATAGATTTTGTACCTATGTATGTGACATGTTAACTAGACTTATTGTGGTCATCATTTTGCAAACTATACAAATATAGAATCATTATGGTATACAATGGAAACTAATGTAAGGTTACATGTCAATTACACCTCAATTCAGAAAAAAAGAAAATGGGCAGAGGTGGTCAAAATGTACAAACCACCAGTTAAAAGATAAATCAGTTCTGTGGATGTAATGGATAGCATGGTGATTACAGTTAACCATAGTGTATTGTATACTTGAAAGTTGCTAACAGTAGATCTTAAAAGTTCTTATCTCAAGAAACAAAACTAACAACTATGTGGGGCACCTAGGTGGCTCAGTCGGTTGAGCATCCGACTCGATTCCAGCTCAGGCCATGACTTCACGGTTCATGAGATTGAGCCCCATGGCGGGCTTTATGCTGACAGTGTGGAGCCTACTTGGGATTCTCTCTCCCTCTCTCAATGCCCCCTTCTGTTGTTTTTTTCTCTCTCAAAGTAAAATAAAATAAAATAACAATAATAATAATAACCCATAAATAACAACAACTATGTTAGCCAGCAGCATTAACTAAAGTTATGGTAGAGGGGTGCCCCAGTGGCTTAGTCGTTTGAGCGTCCAACTTGGCTCAGGTCGTGATTTCATGGTTTGTGAGTTCAAGAACCGCACTGGGCTCGCTGTTGTCAGCACAGAGCCCACTTCGGATCCTCTGTCCCCCTCTTCCTCTGCCCCTCCCCCACTCATGCTCTCTCTTTCAAAAATAAATAAACATTTAAAAAGTTATGGTAGTAATAATTTTCCTATATATATACATATATATCAAAACCTTATGTTACAGTTTGTAAACTTCCACAATGTTATATCTCAATTATATCTTAATAAAACTAGAGAAAAACAAATTTAAAAACCTATATAAACAGAAATAAAAACATGAATTAAACATTCCATTAAAAAGCAAGATAAGGAATCATAATCTAAAACTATAGTGATAAGGTGGAAAGAATAGTTAAAACAAAAGCAGAAATGAATGAATTAAATAAACGCATCCCTGTTAAAGCTCAGAGCATTTGGAAAGACAGCAAACCTTGCCATTGCTGGTGATGCAACAAGTACTGTACAGGGACCTAGGAGGAAGTGTCCCCTTGAACTCCTCATGCTGGGATCTAGAGGGAAGTTTCCCCTTCAAATCCTCACAATGCTCCCTTGAGGGTAAGGATTAAGTTTTCCTGTATATGTGTGTGCATGTATATACTGTACATATACACATTATATATATGCACACTGTACATACACATTGTACATACACATATACTATATATATGCATGCTTATACAATGTTAAATTAGAAACTTGGAGGATGAGCACACCACCGTTTATGTGTATGTGTGTGTCTATGTGTAGTGAAAACATAAAAAAAAATCCTATATTTTGTTTACAGAAGCTCACATTTGACGTAAAAGAATAAAGGAATCTGTAGGAATGATAATCATCTCATTCTGGATAGTGATTGTCTAGAGGGGAGAAAGGAGGAAGTTTAAAGATTTTTCTTAACCTGGATTAATTTGATAGCTCCCCATGTTTTTTAACTCAAATATTTCATAAGTAGTAGAGTTATTAGGGGATACAATTTTTACTACAAATAAAATTCACATTCATTTTAGTAAATGTTTATCATTGAGCCAAGTGCAAATGTTTAATATCAATAATCAGTCACCCCATCATCACTGACATTCACATTGTGCACGCTTAGTGATTCACTTCCAAAGAATAGAGTTGGTGAAAGTAGAAACTATACACTGCAGAAACTAGGCAAAGATCACCTTAACCTTAAAATGAAGATCAACATTTCCTGTGACCCAATGATGTCACATAGGTATCACGCCCTCCCAGATATGACCTAACAAGAAGGGCCCTTCAGCTCTGTGGTTTTCTTTCTCAAAATCCACAGTCACAGTCTAATCAGGAGAAAAATAACTGTCCATGTCTGCACTCCTCAACACTGTCAGGGTCATAATTCTCTGATGCGATTTTATCAGGTGAAAAATTTCCATGATTATGCTCTTATAGTGTTAACAGAACCACACTATGTCTTATCAAATAACCAAAATACAATCACTTGCAATGAAATTTACCCAAATATTCAGAAAAAGTTGATGCCTATTTTCTTCTGAGGTACAGAAATAAAAATATTGTATATTAGGAAATAATCATAATGATATTAGAGACTAACTGCTTATATTATGGACGCTAGCATGATAAATATTTTTTTTAATATTACATTCTAGTCACTTAATCCTAAACCAAAAGGTGGAAAATTTTTGACTTTTTAAAGAATTTCTTCATATAATGGGAACAACCGTGGGCACCAGGGAAAAATCTACTTTCCAATGTGAAATTGCTAGGATGGTCTGCACATTCCCACACCCATCTAGGAGACATAACATATTTGCCAATGATTACATATGGTGAAAACAATTTAGGCTTATTTATTGCAAATGCAAATTAAAGTCCACTTTCCTTTTACAACTGGAAAATGTATTGTTTTTCAAAAAGGCAGACAGGCATCCCTATTTTGGGCCCCAAGGGCTGCTACACAGCCTGTATCTGCTATTGGAATGAAATTCCACGTGCTAAACCTCTTCTTCCAAGATGAGATCAAAGCAGCTTGTCTACTTTGAGGCTAGTTTGTGAACCACACAGGAGTTATTTCACAGCATGGCTTTGTTTAGATCTATAACCTCTTGTTCCAGACATCATATCCCATTAAGAATGTGAAGTTATGGGGTCTATTGATGACTGCTGCCCTTGAATCTATAGTAAAAGCTTTAGCAGCCATGAAGATACAGCTCCTCAAAGCCTGCCTCCTTCAGGTACCTGGTATTAGATGAGCCACCACCGCAGCCCCCTCGCCCCCGCTGCTGCCAAGAGTGGCACAGAGACTGATTAATCACTATGATTTACTGATGTAATCATGTGCTGCCCAGCACCATGCTAGGCACTAGATTAGTGACAATGACCCTGATACAACTGGGTCGCGATCAGAACAACCACGTTACAATGAACTTCTCATAGGACCTTGTTTCTCCCCTTTCCTAGTCTATCCTTTAACAACAAAGTTAAAAAGGAATAAGAAATGGCCCAAATTCATATAGGCATTCATGATTCCGCAGTAACCACAAGGCCAAGGACTTGCTCATGTCTGTCACTGAATGTTCTCAGCGATCCTGTGGATGAAACATTCTCACGCCCATTTCACAGACGGTGAAGCTGGGACTCAGCGTCCCTGCCTGTCGTCCTTCCCACACCCTTGCTTTTAGAGGAAAGCAGCTTCAGGATACTCCTGGAGCAGGACCCACACTGTGATGCCAGACGGGACCCCAATAGCTTTACCTACCAGACAGGCAGGCCGGACACCGCGTTCCAAAGCGGGAAAGAGGCGACTTGGACCTAGATTCCTTTGTGTCCCCACACTCCAGGGCGGTTCAGCTTCCACCGCAAGGACCCACACCCTCCGGTAAGCCCCAGACACCTGAGGTGCGACTTGCTCTTATTGCCAGGGCACGTCTGTCTCTACTGAAAAGACGTCACAGTCGCCATAATGACGTCAGATTTCTATGGCAACCGGGAAGCACAGGCTGGTCCTTGCACACTAGAGGTGTGTCCCCTTAGTTATCCAGCCCTTGGCCTTTTGCCAAAAGCAAAACACTTTTACTCTTCAGGCCACCATGTGAGAAAACTGTGATTAAGGGGGGGACCCAGTCAATTGCTGGAAATCTGCCCAGGTTGATAGAACATAGAGTGACCCTGTCAGCAGGAATTTGGTTTGATTAAAAGAGACTCTAGGGGAGTACTAACAGTGCACACACCCCAGAGAAGTAGTTTGCAGTTCTTGGAGATGGGCTAGACCTGGGAGTGTGAACATGTAAAATCAATGCCATGTTAAACAGATATCCATCTGTGAAAAAAACTGAAAGATTGTGTCTAATCATGTGACTGCATCTTCTAGAAACACGCGTGCATGCGCGCGTGCGCGCGTGCGCACACACACACACACACACACACACGCTGTGTCATTTAAGATTGTTCAGGATTACATCAGGGAAGCAAGGTTAAAATATGATTGTACGTTGCTTATGTTTTTTGTTTGTTTGTTTGTTTGTTTGTTTTGGCATGTAATTTTTTAGTGCAATTAAATACATCACCCTTGCTTTTGTTCAAAAGAAAACTGCAGGCCCAAAATGGTTTCTTCTTAGACCATGGCCCCAAACTGGAGCTTAATACATATTGTAATTTCAGTTTCAACTGCTTCCAGAAAACTAATCTCAACCAGTCAATGTGGAATTTTCCAATCAGTCATAATTAGACTGCCATGTGGGCCTTCTCCTTCCTCCCTGCAAAAGGTGAGGCAATCTCTTTTCTGTAAAGAGAAGCCACATTGCAGTAACAATATTTTTCTCTTACTAATCACTTTCCTGTCCCACCTTCCTTCTATAAAAACCTTCCATTTTGTACATCTCCTAGGAGCAACCCTCTGTTGGCTTGGTGAAATGGTGCCTTATTCATTAATTGTTTAATACAGCTAACTAGACGTTTACGATTTTCTCAGTTGAGGTTTTGTTGTTTCCCTCCTTAATCGCTTCTGAATGTTTAGTCATAGTTGGAGAAGTTTCTTCCACCACTGGTTTAGGAGGAACTTCACTGGGTGTATTTCTGTGGACTGAAGAGAGAGGATAGAGATGGGTCATACTGGTGTATCAGGTATAAGAGAAACAGGTGGGGAGGTGACCATCCTGTGAAAAAAAAATGTATGAAAAATAATTAGATGTGGAGATTAGGTTCCAGTCTTGTGCTTGTCTTTGAGAACTCCCTCTGTCCTCTATCTCCTGTGGATGTAGGTCCGGGCCTCCACATCTGATGGACCCCTCCGAGGACTAAATGGACCCTTCAGAGGACTAAATGGGTGAGGCTACCATCCTAGGGAGAAGACAAACACAAAATAAATTCCAAAATCTACCAAGCAACCTGACCACAGACCAAAGACAAAGTAGAACCCCTAATTGGCACCCATGGGAAAAACAAGACTGAAAGCATACAAGTGTTACTTCATTTTCCACTCTCTGTCTGGAAGTGAGGTCTCCTCTGGAAAAGGTAGTAGGCTCTGAGTGTTATTCAACAGAATGGGGGTGTGGGTTGCAAGTTGCCTCAGTTCCCCAAAGCACTATCTCCCCACCTCAACCAAATTATTTCCTTCTCAGATTTTTTTTTTTTTATTGTGGTTGAATTCTAGCTTCATAGCATTGTGGTCAGAAAAGCTGCATGGTATGATGGTGAAGATATTGCATTTGTTGAGGCTGGTTTTCGGGCTAATATGTGATCTATTCTGGAGAGAGAATGTTTTTTGTGCACTTGAAAAGAATGTGTATTCTGCTCTTTTAGGATGGAATGTTCTGAATACGGATGTAAAATCCATCTGTTCCAGTGTGTCATCCAATGCCATTGTTTCTTTCTTGATTTTCTGTATAGATAATCTGTTTATTGGTGTAAGTGTGTGTGTTCGGGGCGGGGGGGGGGGTAATGTCCCCTAGATAGTTATATTATTTTCTATTAGTTCCTTTATGTTTTTTACTAACAGTTTTATGTATATGGAGGCTTCTGTATTGAGTGCATAAATATTTACAATTCTTATATCTTCTTGGGTTTTCTCTTTTGTTATAATCTAGTGTCCTTCTTTTTGTTTTGCTTTGTTTTGTTTTAAAGTCTAGTTCGTCCAATATCAGTATCACTACTCAGGCTTTCTTTTGGCATCCGTTCAATAAATGTGAGACAGGAAACCATCACAATCCTAGAGGAGAACCTAGGCAGCAAACTTTTTGACCCTGGCTCTAGCAACTTCTTACTAGACACGTCTCCGGAGGCAAGGGAAACAAAAGCAAACATGAAGTATGGGACTTCATCAAGATAACTATTAGGATATCATCAAGATAAAAAAAAAAAAAAAAACCTTCTGCATAGTGAAAGAAACAATTAAAAAAAACCAAAAGAGAGCCAATGGAATCATAGAAAATATTTGCAAATGACATATCAGATAAAGGGTTAGTATCCAAAATCTATAAAGAAATTATCAAACTCAACACACCAAAAACAAAAATCCATTAAGAAATGGGCAGAATACGTGAACAGACACTTTACCAAAGAAGACATCCAGGTGGCTAACAGACACATGTAAAGATGCTCAACATCACACATCATCAGGAAAATACAAATCAAAACCGTGGTGAGATATCACCTCACGCCTGTCAGAATGGCTACAATTAACAACACAGGAAACAACATGTGTTAGTGAGGATTCAGAGAAAGGGGAACCCTCTTGCACTGCTGGTGGGAATGCCAACTGGTGCAACCACTGTGAGGAGGAGTATGGAGTTTCCTCAAAATAACTAAAAATGGAACTACCCTATGATACAGCAATTACACTGGTATGTATTTACCCAAAGGATACAAAAAAATACAGATTTGAAGAGATACGCGCACCCCAATGTTTATAGCATCATTATAAACAATAGCCAAACTATGGAGAGAGTCCAAATGTCTAGTGTATGATAAGTGGATATATCACATGTACAATGGAATATTGCTCAGACATCAAAAACAATGAAATCTTGCCATTTGCAACGACATGGATGGAGCTAGAATGTATTATGCTAAGCGAAATAAGTCAATCAGAGAAAGACAAATACCATTTGATTTCACTAACATGTGAATTTAAGAAACCTAACAGATTAGCATATGGGAAGGTGGGGGACGTGAAGAGAGGGAAACAAGCCACAAGAGACTCTTAATGATAGAAAACATACTGAAGGTTGCTGCAGAGGAGGTGGTTGGGGGATGGTCTAGATGGGTGATGGGTATTAAAGAGGGCAATTGTTTTGATGACCAATGGCTGTTGTATGTAAGTGATGAACCACTGAATTCTACTCCTGAAACAAATATTGCACTGCATGTTAACTAACTAAAATGTAAAGTAAAAAAAAAAAAATAAATACGTGGAAACAAATCAAAATGGAAACGCAATCATCCAAAACATTTGGGATTCAGCAGAAGTGATCCTAAGAGGAAAGTATATAGCAATAGAGGGCTACCTCAAGAAGCCAGAAAAATCCCAAATAAATAACCTAACCTTATACATAAAGGAGGTAGAAGACAACAACAACAACAAAAAAAAAAGCCTAAAACCAGTAGAAGGAAGGATATAATTAAGATTAATGTCAAATAAAAAGGGGCGCCTGGATGGTTCAGTCTGTTAATCATCTGAATCTCTATTTTGGCTCAGGTCATGATCTCTCTCAGTTGAGATCGAGACCCGTGTGGAGCTCTGCACTGAGCATGAAGACTGTTTGAGATTCTACCTCTCTCTGTCTCTCTGCTCCTCTCTCGCTCACATTCTCTCTCAAAAACAAATAAATGAACATTAAAAATGGCAAAATAAATAATGTAGAAAATGAAAAAAAGAACAGATCAATGAAACCAGGAAATGGTTCTTTGAAAGCATTAATATAATCGATAAACCTACAACCATTCTTATCAAAAAGAAAAGAAAAAGGACTCAAGTAAATAAAATCACTAGTGTAAGAAGAGAAATCACAACCAATATGACAGAAATACCAGCAATTATAATAGAATATTGTGAAAAAACTATATGCCAACAAATTGGACAACCTGGAAGAAAGGGATAAATTCCTAGAAACATATATACTACCAAAACTGAAACAGAAGTAATAGGAAAGGGAAGCAGATCAATAAACAGCAGAGAAGTTGTATCCGTAATCAAAAAGCTCCCGAAAAACAGGGGTCCCTGGGTGGCTCAGTCGGTTAAATGTCCAACTCTTGATTTCGACTCAGGTCATGATCTCATGCATGGTTCATGAGATCGAGCCCGTGCCTGGCTGTGAAATTACAGTGTGGAGCCTACTTGGGATTCACTGTCTCCCTGTCTCTCTGTTCCTCCCATGCTCATGTGCTGTCTCTCTCTCTGTCAAAATAAAGAAATAAACTTAAAAAATACATGTATTTAAAAAAATTGCCCACAAACATTAAGTCCAGGGCCAGATGCCTTCACAGGCAAATTCTACCCAACATTTAAAAGAGAGTTAATACCTATTCTTCTCAAACTATTCCAAAAAATAGAATGCCTTCTATGAGTCCAGCATTATCTTGATACCAAAACCAGATGAAGAGTCCACAAGAAAAAAGAACTACAGGCCGAGATCTCTGATGAACATAGATACAAAAATCCTCAACAAAACATGGACAAACCAAATCCAACAGTACATTAAAAAGAATCATTCACCACGATCAAGTGGGATTTATTCCTGGGTTGCCAGGGCGGTTCAATATTTGCAAATCAATCAATGTGATACATCACACCAATAACAGAAAGGATAGGACGCATACTACCATTTCAAAAGGCACAGAAAAGGCACTGACAAAGCACAACACCTATTCATGAAAAAATAAAATAAAATAAAACCCTCAACAAGGTAGGTTTAGAGGGAACATACCTCAGCATAATAGAGGCCATTTATGAAAAACCCACAGCTGATATCATCATCAGTGCGGAAAGCCTGAGAGCTTTTCCTCTATGGACAGGAACACAACAGGATGCCCACTCTCATCACTGTCATTTAATATAGTACTGGAAGTCCTAGTCACAGCAATCAGACAACAAAAAGAAACGTGAAAGACAGCAAAATCAGTGAGGAATAAGTAAAACTTTCACTATTTGCAGATGACATGATACTCTATATAGAAACCTCAAGGGGACGCCTGGGTGACTCAGTTGGTTAAGCTTCAGACTCTTGATTTTGGCACACGTCATGATCATATGGTTCATGAGTTCCAGCCCGGTGTCAGGCTTTGCGCTGACAGGGCAGAGCCTGCTTGGGATTCCCTCTCTCCCACTCTTCCCCCTCACCTGCACATGCTCGCTCTCTCTCTTTCTTAAAATAAATAAAATAAACTTAAAAAAGGAAACTCAAAAGATTCCAATAAAATGTTAGAAGTGATAAATGAATTCAGTAAAGTTGTAGGATGCAGAATTAATGTGCAGAAGTCTGTTGCATTTCAACACGCCAATAATAAAGCGGTGGAAGGAGAAATTAAGGAATCAATCCTACTTACAAATGCACCAAAAATAATAAGATACCTAAGAATAAACCTAACCAAAGGAGTGAAATACCTGTACTCTGAAAACCATAAAACACAGATGAAAGAAATTGAAGATGACACAAAGAATTGGAAAGACGTTCCAAGCTCATGGATTGGAAGAGTAAATGTTGTTAAAATGTCTGCACTACCCAGAGCAATCTACATATTTAATGCAATCCCTATCAAAATACCTACAGCATTTTTCACGGAGCTAAGACAAACAATCCTAAAATTTGTGTGGAATCTTTTTCTTTTTTTTTAATTGGTTTAACAGAAAACAGTTTGTTCAAAATTTGAACACCAAGAATGTGTTTGATTATATATGCTCTTATATGAATATATGTGCTGAAATATGTTTATGTATAAGTGAACAGAGATGAATAACTACACTGATAGCAGTGATGGGAGGAAGGAATTTGGATAATTTTCCACTCAAAGTAGTTGCTCCATCTGTGAAGCAATATAGTATTATTTGAAAATGGGGGTGCCTGGGTGGCTCAGTCAGTTAAGTGTCCAACTTTGGCTCAGGTCATGATCTCATGGTTCGTGGATTCGAGCCCCACATCAGGCTCTGTGCTGACAGCTCAGAGCCTGCTTCGGATTCTGTGTCTCATCTCTCTGACCCTCCCCTGCTCAACTCTATATCTCTCTCCAAAATAAATGAATGTTAAAAAAGAAATTTAAAAAAAAAAGAGAAAATAGACATGGATTAGTAAATGTATATTGCCAGCTCCATGGCAGCCACTTAAAAGGAAAAAAAAAAGGTATAATTATATGCTAACAGAAAAGACAAAATGGAAAAATACAAAATGTTGATCTAAAATCACAATCACAGGAAAAGAGGGGAAGAAAAAACAAAAATAGAGAACAAGGGTGATAAAGAGAAAACAGTAGCAAACATGGTTATAAATGAATCCCATTATATCAATGACTTTTATATCAATGGTCTAAATACACTCTTTAAAAGAAAAAAAAAAACAAAGATATCAGAATATTTCAAAAACCAAGACCTCATTATATGTTGCCTACAAGAAACCCACTTTAATATAAGAATACACACACAGTAAAATAAAGTTATTGAGAAATATATACTATGCTAACAGTAATAAAAAAAAAAGCAGCAGTAAGAATATTAATTTCACACCCAGCAGACTTCAGAGTAAGGAAAATTATCAGGGTGAAAAATAAGCATTCCATAATGATAAATGGTCAATTCCTCAAGAAGACATAGCAATCTCTGGTATGTATATGGCTGTCACAAGAACATCAAATTGCTTGAGACAACAAATGATAGAATTATGAGGAGAAATAGATGAAACACTAAGCTACAGATTGAATGTTGATGTACTCCCAAAATTCACAAGTTGAAACTAATCCTCAGTGTGATGTTATTTGGAGATGAGGCCTTTGGAATGGTTGGGGAGGGGGTGGGAATGGAGAGGTCCCACATGGCAGACTAATTAGCACTGTTGACTTCTTTTTATTCCCCCTAAGGAGCCATCGTCCCAAATTGGAATGCAATACAGTTACATAATGCAGTATACTAAAAGTGAATGGAATAAAATTTATACTGGGTCATGAGTATTACATATTGGTTTCTGCTATAACTATATGTATGTTTGTACTAACTAACTCAACATGTAAAATACATTTTATTGAATTTGGTCCAGTACAAACCTGAAAAAGTCAAGTCTACAATAATTAGCAAAAGGCTCACCTACAAAAAACAGACTATGCATTAATTTTTTCATTATGTATGTAAAAGTTTACACGTTTATCAGCCCATACACATGCAAGAAATTATATCTAAAGTTATTTGTTACATGAAATACTTGTAGTATGAATGTCTTTGTTTTTTTTTATAATATAAATGTCCGAAATTGAAAATACTCATAGTTCTCAACAGGCCAAGATGAAGGCAAAACTTTTCAGATATGATGCTAAAGTCAGCTCCAGTGTCTACTAATTCTATAAAAGATTTATTATTATCTTTAAGATGTATTTCTGCGCGAGGACCTTTCAAAAAGTTTGCCAATATAGTTGTTTTCCAGTACTGCCAAAACCTCCAGTTCTGATAACAAGATTGCTTTGGCCCTCTATATAAGGAAGAATAAGTAATTGAGCAATTTTATCTTCTGGTTGAATAGTATAAGGGTTATCGGCCGATATCATAACTTGAATTTCATTTTCATAATCACAGTCAATAACACCAGGATGTACATGAATACCTTTAAGTGTAAAACTATTCCGTCCAAAACTAAGGCCTATTGTGCCTTTTTCCAAAGGCCCATATTTCAGAATTAGTGTGTTAGTTTTTTATATAAATATAACTAAAGTAAATATAAATATTTAGTTTATTTTTTTCCGATGAATTTATCTCAAATTATCATGCAAATAAAACTTAAATGTTTTAGGTTACTAAAGACTTCGAAAGCTATCTTAACAATTACCCATGAAAACTATGAGGAAAACAAAGTTAACCATTACTTTAAGTCATTCTTTTGTTAACAGATTGGAACAGAGATGACGTGAGTTTATTTGACCTTTAATAAACCTTGGTAGAATAAAGTTTTATATTTAATGTTGATAACTTGAAACACAAATCCCACAAATATAAATTAATTTAAATATTAAATACATTTTATTTACCATTTAAATCCTCGGAAGTCTGTTATAACCTTAGGAAGTTATCATAAAGTATATCCTAAATAGGATTATAAATTATTATAAATCTTAAAATTTTATTTATTTAGTTAACGTGTCAATAAAAGATCCTAAAGGTGAAAGTATAGCATTATATAGTTGTTAGCAAAACTGAGTTCCGATAATATTGAGTTTTAGCTAAGCAATCAAAGACTTGATAAAGATGTAACCTCAAGCTTTGTGTTTTTTTGGCAAGAAGATAAGAAAAAAACCTTTGTCTACATTCTCTTATCAAGAGGAGAACAGTCCAAGAAAGCTCTGTTTTTTGAACAGAGAGAAAAGCAGAATTTTAACCTTATACCAGCATATTTTTAAAATTCCATTTATCTCCACCTTAGTAGAATAAAGTCTTATAATTTAAAAGACATGTCTATCTTAATAATATTTTATCTGTGTTTTCTTAAGTTTATCATTGTTAATTTTCCCCCGTGGAACCAGTGAGGAAATTTAAAGTTTAAGGGAAGTGTTTTTTTTGTTTTTTTTGTTTTTTTTTTTTTTGCCTTTTGACAGCGTACATCTTCTTGAAGGCCGACAGAGGCGCAGAGGGCAAAGAAAAGCGTTCACATGGTTCTAAACTCTGTCAGCTCAGATAGATGAGTAGATAACGATTTTTATTTTGTTTTGTTTTGTATTACTATTTTTTTTTTTTTTGCTTGGTTTTTGTTTTCCATTAGTGGAATTAGACAGTCTATGTTGGGCCAGAGAAGAAAGGGAAGTTGCCCGAAACAAAAGGAATTTCGGCAGCTGCTTGGCAATATTCCCTAAAATCAATATCCCGAGGTAGACTAGCCAGAGACAATTGGTTCCAATCATCATTTGTGGGTGGTGGCAGAGGCCATTCTGGTAAAGTATTTTCCTCAGGCGCTATAGCTTTGATTCCTTTAGATGAAGATTCATCCTCAAAACTATCAGATGTAAAATTCAACTCATCTCCTTCTTCTTGATGAGTTTTTAATTTAGGTGAACTTATATTTTGTTCTGAGTCAGACTGTAAAGGCTATAAAGCCATCTCAATTAAAGGGCATATAGAGCAAATTTTTAAAGAAATGATATGTCCATTTTGATGAGCACGTCTAAGCGTTTTCATAATTAATGTCCATTGTTCAAGGTTTAAAAGATTTTTTCCAGAAGTATTAAACCAATAGCAATGTTTTTTTAACCAAGTACTAAAGCTCATCAAAAGTTCCTCCTTTCACTTTTACTCCTGAACTTCACAATAAAGTATGAAGTAATTTAGAGTAAGCTTTATGATCATGAGACTGGGAATTTCCCACCCTTCACTATCCCAAAGCCGGAACTTACCTGTCCTACTGCTCTGCTTTGGTCCACTGCTACTCTAAACTGAAGTAGTCTCGAAGACTGTTTGCCGCATCATACCCTGCTCGCTGTGCCAATTGTTGCAGGGAGTATGGCCGGAGTCGCAAAAAAATGAGTCCGCAAAGTGCAGTTAAGTGAAGGTCCTCACACTCGAGTCGGAATGAGGCCCCGACTCCAGAATGAAGCTTCTTTTTATTAGGATAATTGCTAAAGACTACGTGCATAAAGTCAACTAAGCAAGTGTGTTAATCAATCTAATGGTTTAGCTTTTCAAGGTTGAATTTTGAGTTAATTGGTTTCTATAAGACTAGGAAGGCTCAGGTGTGAGGGAGGATCCATCCCTGGACAATGTTAATGGCTCTAGGCATTCCTTATGAGCAGCAGCCATGTTCAGCTGTGTAAACATGTCCTAAGGCCTTGCACCTTCTCCAGCCCTTCCCTTTTGAAGTCTTTCCCTTTGATGCTTCTCTCCTGCATCTGACAAGTTATCAGATTATGGTGAGGAAGAAGAGACAGGTCATTCTCTCATTACTTTGAGTGTGTGTGTGTGTGTGTGTGTGTGTGTGTGCAAAATAATAATTTAAAATAAAATATTTATACCTATATCATGAAATGATCATCATCACATTACACAGTTATAAAGTGTGTGTGTGTGTGTGTGTGTGTGTGTGTGTGTGTGTGTGTGAAGAGGTCATTTAAGACTCACTCTCTTAACAACTTTTTAAAAAATTTTTTAAATGTTTATTTACTTTTGAGAGAGAGAGAGAGCACACACATGAGGAGTGGGGGAGGGGCAGAGACAGATGGAGACACAGAATCCGAATAGGCTCCAGGCTCTGAGCTGTCAGCACAGAGACATATGTGGGGCTCGAACTCACAAACCGTGAGATCATGACGCGAGCAGAAGGCAGACGCTTAACTGACTGAGCCACCCAGGTGCCCGTCTTAACAACTTTTAAATATGTAATACAGTATTCTTTGCTGCAGTCACCACGCTGTATATGGCATCCCCATAAATTGTTTAATGCATAAAGTCCGTACCTTTCAACACCTTTCACCAATTTTTCTCACCCCTTAGCCATTTCCTCAGGCTAGGAGCAATGTCTTCTCTATACCAGTACCCTTGGGGTTTTTTTTTTTTTTTTCTTTTCTTCTTTTAGTTGTTTTTCCTTTTTGGATCCCACATCTGAGTGAGATTATATGGTATTTGTTTTTCTCTGTCTGACTTACTTCATTTATCATCCTTGAAGTCCACCCATGTTGTCACAAAAAGCAAGGTTTCACTCTTTTTTATAATTAAATAACATTCAACAGAAGGGTCAAGATGGCAGAGTAGTAGAAGTACCCAAAGCTTGCCTTGTTCCTTGAATAAAGCTAGATAAATATCAAATCATTCCAAATACCCAAGACATTGGTCTGAGGACTGACAGAAAAAACACACACACACACACACACACACACACACACACACACACACAACTAGAGGGAAAGAAGAGACCACATCATGAAAGGTAGGAGGTTCAGAGACATGGTTTGGGGGAGAAACAGATGCCAGGTACTGTGGAAGGGAGGGATTCCTGGTTGAGGAGAGAGGAGACAGAGAGAGAGAGAGAGAGAGAGAGAGAGGGGAGCACACAGGGAACCGCACAAGGAAAACACTTCCCCAAACCCATTGACTTGGAAAATGAGAGAGACTAACTTTTGTGAGTGCTTCCCACTAGCAGGGCTCAAAAACTTGAGTTAGAGATCCAGGATGCAGCTGGGACAAAGCCCTGAGGGAACTGCAGTGTTCCTGTAGAGAAGGCAAGCAGGCAATCCCAGGGGCAGAGGGCATGATCTGTGGATCACCTGAGACTCACTGGAGAAACAGTTTCCCCTTAGAGTGCATTTGAAAGAGGTGGCATTGCGTCTCTGGGGACAAAAGACTTGGCAGGCACCATTTCTCTCCCCTGACCCTCAGCATAGGTGCAGAAACACGTGCTGAGGGTAGCTAATCTGGTCATTGGCTCTTTGCTGTGCTTTATTCCAAAATCCACAAACCTGCACTGTAGTGTGACTTCCTTTCTGGGACAAACCTTTATCAGCCCAGCATGGCAAGACCTTCCATCAAAGGACCAGTGTGGGTCTCCACCATGCCAGGTCCCTAACGTTTGCGGTTTTAAAACTCAGCTGGCGTGCCTAGGATAGAGCCCAAGGTGCATTGAGCTGCTGGGCTGGCAGGTGGCCTGGACACAGACAGGGTGAAGGCAACGATCTGAAGGACACCTGGGACGACCAAAGGGAGGTTATTTGCTCTTCAAGGAGGTCTTCCTGGATAGCAGTGGGCACGAAATCCCCTCTCCATGGACTAGGAAGTTTCTTGGCCCGATTTTCCTCCTCCACCCGGTAGCATAAACTAATTTCAGGACGCAGCACAATGCCAACACTGGTGGCCTAAACTGTTTAAACCCAGTCCCACCCCCTGCACTCTGCTGGTGTTTCTTTTATTGGACAAGTGTGCCTGACAACCAGGGAAGTGTGCCCCTCCTCCAGAGGAGCAGAACAAACCCCCCACCCCCACATGCATCACGTCTACTGACCATAGTGCTGTTAATCTTCAGCTCTAATGGAAATAGCACCAGGACTCTTTTAACAAGCAGGCCAGTGCACACCTATTTAAAACCACATTCTGGACAAGGTCAAAACACTCCCCAAGGCAGGGAAGAATAAATTCTGCAGGAAAATTACTTGAGGGAAAGAGCAACCAAAATACAGCAGCAGAGTGCCCACAGCATACACGAGACACTTCCTGAAGACTGAGGCCCTGGACAGTACATGACCTCTTCATAATAAAGCCATTACTCTCAAAATCAGGAAACACAAGAGGTTTTTCTAACACACAGAGGAAGGCCGAGACCTAGACAAAATGCCAGCATGGAGGAATTCATCCCAAAAGAAAGAACAAGGAAAGGTCACAGCCAGAGATCTACTTGAAACTGATATAAAAATCCTGATCCAGAATTTAAAGCAACAATCATCAGGGTACTAGCTTGGCTCAGAAAAGCATAGAAGACGTCAGGGATTCCTTCACTGAAGAGATAAAAGACTTAGAAATTAGTCATGCCATAATGAAATTGCAATTACTGAGATTTGAAACCAACTACGTATAATGACTGTGAGGATGGAAGAAGCAAAAGGGCAAATAAATGATATAGAAGATAAAGTATGGAAAATAATGAGACTGAAACGAAAAGGGAAAGAAAAATATTGGATCACAAATATAAACTTAGGGAACTCAGTGACTCCATAAAGTGTAATAACATTTTTATCCTAGAAGTCCCAGAAGAAGACAGGGAAAAGGAGGCAGAAGATTGATTTGAAGAAATAATGGCTGGAAACTTTCCTAATATGGGTAAGGAAACAGACATCCAAATCCAGGAGGCACAGAGGACTCCCCCAAAAAATCAACAAACGTAGGCCAATATTGAGATTTATTGTAGTGAAATTTACAAAACATCGAGATACAGAAAAAAATTCTAAAAGCAGAAGACTAGTCTCTAATGTACAAAGGAAGGCAAATTACCTTAGCAACAGATCTCTCCACAGAAATTTGGCATGTCAGAAGGGAGTGACATGTTATATTTGCTGTGCTACATGAAAAAAAAAAAAAAGAAAAAAGGAAAGAAACAAAACTACAGCCAGGAATATTCCACCCAGAAAGTCTATCATTCAGAATAGAAGGAGAGACAACAAGTTTCCCAGACAAACAAAAACTACAAAAGTTCATGAGTACTATAGTAGTCCTGTAAGAAATATTAAAGGGGACTCTTTCAGTGGAAAAGAAAGACCAAAAGCTACAAAGATGAGGAAGGACCAGAGAAAATCTCCAGAAACAATGAAAAAATAAGTAATAAAATGGCACTAAATTCATATCTATCAATAATTACTCTGAATGTAAATGGACTGAATACTCAAATAAAAAGACATGGGGTGTCATAATGGATTAAAAAAATATAAGACCCATCATAAGATCTTCTAAGAAGATCTTCTAAGAATATCTAACAATTGGGGGCGCCTGGGTGGCGCAGTCGGTTAAGCGTCCGACTTCAGCCAGGTCACGATCTCGCGGTCAGCGAGTTTGAGCCCCGCGTCGGGCTCTGGGCTGATGGCTCAGAGCCTGGAGCCTGTTTCCGATTCTGTGTCTCCCTCTCTCTCTGCCCCTCCCCCATTCGTGCTCTGTCTCTCTCTGTCCCAAAAATAAATAAACGTTGAAAAAAAATTAAAAAAAAAAAAGAATATCTAACAATTGTAAAAATTTATTCCCACAACGTGGAAGCACAAAAAATATATAAATCAGTCAATAACAAACATAAAGGAACTCATGGCTAATAATACAATAATAGTAGCGGACTTACAACAACGGACCTATCATCTAAGTGGAAAGTAAACAAGGAAACAGTGGCTTTAAATGACACACTGGACCAGAAGGACTTAAGAGATATATTCAGAACATGCCATCCTAAAACAGAAGAATTCACATTCTTTCAAGTGCACATGGAACATTCTCCAGAGAAGAGCACATACTAAGTCATAAATCAGGCTTAAACAGTACAAAAATATTGAGATGATACCATGCACATCCTCCAATCACAGCACTATGAAATTTGAAGTCAATCATAAGAAAAAATTTGGAAAGACCACAAATACATAGAAGCTAAAGATCATCCTAAGAAACAATCAATGGGTCAGCTGGGAGGTTAAAAAAGAAATTTTAAAAAGACATGGAAACAAAATGAAAATGTAAATGAAAACATGACAGTTCAAACCATTGGGATGTAGTGAAAACAGTCATTAGAGGGAAGAATACAGCAATACAGACTTGCCTCAAGAAGCAAGAAAAAATCTCAAATACACATCCTAAGCTTACACTTATAGAAGCTAGAAAAGGAACAACAGATGAAGCCTAAAGCCAGAAGAATAAGGGAAATAATAATGATGAGAGAAGAAATAAATGATATAGAAACAAAGAAAACCTACTAGGAGCCAGTTCTTTGAAAGAATTAATAAAATTGATCAACCTCAGCCAGACTTATCAAAAAGAAAAGAGAAAGGACTCAAATAAATAAAATCACGAATGAGAGAGGAGAAATCACAACAAACATCACAGAGCTACAAATGATTATAAGAGAATATTATGAAAAATTATGTCAACAAATTGGCCAAGCTGGAAGACATGGATAAATTCCTAGAAACATATAAACTAATAACATTTAAACAGGAAGAAATAGAAAAATTGAACGGATTGCTAACTAGGAAAGAAATTGAATAAGTAATCAAAAATCTCCCAGCAAATGTATGTCCAGGGTCAGGTGGATTCTCAGGGGAATTCTACCAAACATTTAATGAAGAATTAATAGCTATTTTTCTCAAACTATCCCAAAAAAGAGATATGGAAGGAAAACTTCCAAACTCATTCTACAAAATCAGCATTACACTGATTCTAAAACCAAAGAATCCACTGAAAAAGAGAACCACAGGCCGATATCTCAGATGAACATGAATGCAAAAATCCTCACTAAATACTGGCAAATTGAATCCAACAGTACATTAAAAGAATCATTCACCACGATCAGGGGGGATTTATTCCTGGGCTGCAAAGCTGGTTCAGTATTCACAAATCAATCAACATGATACACCACAGTACTAAAAGAAAGGGTAAGAACCATGTGATCCTCCCAATAGATGCAGGAAATGCATCTACACATTTAATGCAATCACTATCAAAATACCACCAACGTTTTACACAGAGCTAGAACAAAACATCCTACAATTTCATTGGAGTGACAAAAGACCCCATATAGCCAAAACGATCTTGACAAAGGAAAGCAAAGCTGGAAGCATCACGATCTCAGACTTCAAGTTATATTACAAAGCTGTAGTCATCATTACTGGCACAAAAACAGACGTATAGATCGATGGAACAGAATACAAAACCCAGAAATGGACCCACTGATCTTCAACAAAGAGAAAAGAATATACGATGGATAAAAGACAGTCTCTTCAACAAATGGTGTTGGGTAAACTGGACGGCAACATGCAGAAGAATGAAACTGGACCACTTCCTTACCCTGTATAGAAAAATAAATTCAAAATAGATGAAAGACTTAACTGTAAGACAAACCTTCAAAATCCTAGAGGAGAAAACAGACAGCAACCTCTTTAACCTCAGCCATAACAATGTCTTACTAGACACATCCCTGGAGGCAAAGAAACAAAAGCAGAAATGAGCTATTGGGACTGCATCAAGATAAAAGCTTCTGCTCAGTGAAGGAAACCATCAACAAAACTAAGAGGCAACATTCAGAATGAAGAAGATATTTGCAAATGACATATCTGATAAAGGGTTAGTATCCAAAATCTACAAAGGACTTATACAACTTAACATCCCTCCCTCAAAAAAAAAAAAATAATAATAGGAAATGGGCAGGAGACATGAATAGACATTTTTCCAAAGAAGACATCCAGATGGCTAACATACAAATGAAAAGATGCTCACCATCACTCATCATCAGGGAAATACAAATAAAAAGTATAATGAGATACCACCTCACACCTGTCAGGATGGCTAAAATTAACAACTATGGAAACAATAGATGTTGGTGAGGATGCAGAGAAAGGAGTACCCTTCGCACTGTTGGTGGGAATGGAAACTGGTGCAGCCACTCTGGAAAACAGTATGGAGGTTCCTCAAAACGTTAAAAAGAGAACTAGCCTACAACCCCATAATGGCATTACTAGGTATTTACCCACAGGATACAAAAGTACTGATTCAAAGGGATACGTGCACCCCAATGCTTATAGCAGCATTATCAACAATAGCCTAATTATGGAAAGAGCCCAAATGTCCACTGACTGATGAATGGGTAAGGAAGATGTGGTATATATGTATATATACGTACACACATACATCGGCATATTACTCAGGCACATAATAGAATGAAATCTTGCTATTTGCAATGATGTGGATGGAGTTAGAATGCATCATGGTGAGTGAAATAAGTTAATCAGAAAATGGCAAGTACTATATCATTTCACTCACATGTGGAATATAAGAAATACAACAGGTGAAAATAGGGAAAGGGGTAAAAAGAGAGAGAGGCAAACCATAAAAGTCTCTTATCTATAGAGAACAAACTGAGCATTGATGGAGGGGAGGCGAAGGTGAATGGGCTAAATGAGTGATGAGTATTAAGGAGGACACTTGTGTTGATGAGCACTGCGCGTCATATGCAAGTGAGGAATCACCAAACTCTACTCCTGAAGCCAATACTACACTATATCTTACAAGAATTTAACAATTTTTAACAATAATTTACATATAATTCTTAACAAGAATTTAAATAAAATTTAAATAAAAAGATGTGTTCCACATATACAATTGAATGTTACTCAACCATAAAAAGGAAAGAAATCTTGGTATTTGCAACTACGTGAATGGAACTAGACACTATTAAGCGAAATAAGTCAGTCAGAGATAGACAAATACCATATCATTTCACTCACATGTGAAATTTAAGAAATGAAACAGATGGGGCACCTGGGTGGCTCAGTCGGTTAAGCGGCCGACTTCGGCTCAGGTCATGATCTCGCGGTCCATGTGTTCGAGCCCCGCGTCGGGCTCTGTGCTGACAGCTCAGAGCCTGGAGCCTGTTTCGGATTCTGTGTCTCCCTCTCTCTGACCCTCTCCTGTTCATGCTCTGTCTCTCCCTGTCTCAAAAATAAATAAAAACGTTAAAAATTAAAAATAAATAAATAAATAAATAAATAAATAAATAAATAAATAAATAAAAAAGAAATGAAACAGATGAACAAAGGGGGAAAATGAGAGAGGCAAAACAAAAAACAGACCTTAACTATAGAGAATAAATTGAGGATTTCTGGAGGTAAAGGGCTGGACAGATGGGTTAAATGGGTGATGGGTATTAAGGAGGGCACTGGTTGTGATGAGCTCTGGGTGTTGTATGTGAATGAATCAATAAATTCTACATCTGAAACTATTAATCTACTGTATGTTAACTAACTGGAATTTAAATAAAAACTTGAAACTAAAAAAAGTATAGTATTCCATTGTATATACGCACCACATTTTTTAATCCATTCAGTCATTGATTCACATTTAGTTTGCTTCCATATCTTGACTATTGTTAGTAATGTGGCAATTAGCATGAGAGTGCATATAGCTTTTCAAGTTGGTGTTTTTGTTTTCATCAGATTAATACCCAGAAGTGGAATTGCTATATTATATGAGAGTTTTATTTTTAATTTTTTGAGATAGCTCTGTAATGTTTTCCATAGTGGCTGCACCGATTTCCATTCCCACCAATAGGACACAAGGATTCACTTTTCTCCACATTCTCTAACACTTGTTATTTCGTTTTGATGATTGGCGCTCTCACACATGAGAGATGAAGCTCATAGTAGTTTTATTTTTCATTTCTCTGATTATTTTTTAATGATGGGTATTTTTTCACATATTGTTGACCATCTGAATGTCTCCTGAGAATACTGTCTATTCAGATCCTCTGTCCATTTTTAAATTGTATTGTTTTGGGGTTTTTATATTAATCTCTTATCAGATATTGTTACCTTTTATTTGTTGTGATTTCTCATCCTCTTTTTTTCTTCCCTTTTTGACATTGGAATAGCAGCCTCCCAGTGATCCCCAGAAAGCAGACAGTACAAAATAAGTAAGTGTGAAGTTGAGTCTACTATACAACAGAGTGATTTCAGGAGACCTGGGGCCCAGATATCAATTCGATCCTTGCTTATAGTTCCACGTATAGTAATTCTCCTAAGCTGGCCTCAGCCCTAAAACAGAAAAAAATACTGTGAAACCTAGTGGTTAGGGACAGGTATTTTGGGGGGCGGGGGGGTGAGGGGGAATGAGCCTTGTTTGTCAACTTGGCAAAATTTAATACTGGTTTCATGGTCTTTAGCAAATGTTGAGTCATATGTGACACACAGTACATATGTATCATGTAATGAATGTACACTATAGCTGCACCCATAGAAGATGTAATGGGAAGAAATTCAAAAGTATGATACTTTTTTTAGTTACTAAAAAAGGAGGATTGCTGAGCAAGTATACATTCCATTATGGACTTAAATATTTTTCTACAATTTGTAAATTAATATGAAACTTTTTTTTCCTAATTTTTTTTACATGTATTTATTTTTTGAGAGACATAGAGAGACAGAGCACAAGTTGGGGAGGGGCAGAGAGAGAAGGAGACACAGAATCCGAAGCAGGCTCCAGGCTCCGAGCTGTCAGCACAGAGCCTGACGCGGGGCTCGAACTCACAAATCGTGAGATCATGACCTGAGGCAAAGTCGGACGCTTAACCGACTGAGCCACCCAGGCACCCCATTAATATGAAACATTTTAAAAAATCAGAATTAAAGCTCATAGAATCATTACTTGTTGGAAAATATTTTAGACTGAAATTATAAAAATAATATAACACATTTTCTATCTTATTAAATAAACTGCATTAGCTTCCTCCTTATCCAGATGTCACCATTCACAAGAATATGGATTTTCTATTTTAACACATTTATTTATGGTTTTATTACATATATATGTATCCCTACCTGAGATATGCTACTATTCTCTTACACATTTTATCTTTAGTTGCCTGATGCCTCTTTAGTAGTCTGTGTGTGGATTTATGTGTAGCTATGGATTTTAATCATTTTCCTAACTGTTTCTTAAAGGGATTTGAGGATGAATTTTAATGATGTATCATTTTCATCCTACTCCTGGAATTTAGAAATCTATTTCAATCCCCTTCCATACAATGAGCCTACACTACAAGCATGCTTTTTAAGGGAATGAGAAAGCATTCCCTCAAACTACCTCATGAGACACATGGCAAGCCATTTTCTCCAAGTGAGTACACAGTCAGAACAAGGACTATTATAAATTTTAAGAACATTTCTCAAAAAAAGATGTACTAAATTTCTTTCTTGTGCTGCAGGGATAGGCCTGCAAGGAAGTCACATACACAGGACAGTTTCATGCGATAGTAGACACATATTTATTGCAGTCCTTGACATTTCTGATTGTCCTTGTGCAGCACTGCTGATTAGAAAGGTCTGTCCAATTCTGGGGTTCACTAATAGGACACTCACTGCGCTGTGGCAAATCTAAGCCACATTCTCAAACATCACTTTAATAAGGAGTAAAGTCAATTATTTCACTTCTTTTTCTTTTGTCATATTTCATAGTTGTTTTAAAGACCAGATGTAGAGAAAAAAATGTGTTTGGGGGATCTTAGAGTCCCAAGCATTTTTGAGCGAGACCATAGCAATAGTTTGGTATCCAGCAAGACAGAGAGGAGAAGAGCTGTGGATGTATTTTAGACCCACCCCTGAGGGCAGACAAAAACGTGCTACATAAGCACAGCTTCCTACAAGTATTTTGAAGGCAGAGGACTGGGCTGTGCAACTCATTTGTCATTCCAACCTCACTAATCAGGTAAGTGATTCTCTTGATAGAGGAGTGAGTGTACAGAGAGATTAGGTGTGTTTGATCATGGATGTTCCTACACCTGGAAGAAAATATTCAGAATGGAGGATGAGAATTCCCCAGGAGAAAGAAACACGTGGCTCAATTGACTGGGTTTCTGTCTCCTGGCTGTAATGGTTTAGGCTTGCCTCTCTAAATTAACTCTGAGAATCCTTAAATGCCATTTTTGTGTATGTATCTAGATGATTCAGTCATGTGATTATAGACAGTATCTTTGTTTTCTGGCACAGATGGGTAACTGCTCAGCCTGGCCTTGATTTCACACGTTCACTTTCCAAGGACTGGCTCATCTCTAAGAACCCTAGTATACTGCCCTGGAGCTCTGGGTACTGATAATACTCCCCTACTGTCTCTTTGAAACAAAGTTCCTGAGGACAAGGACATTCTTTGTCCCATCGACCTGGGCAGAGCTCTGCCAGTTGCCCGAGTCCTAGACTAGAACCTCTAATTACTATGCTTTTTCACATGGTGACCTAAAGAGCAAAGCTATCTGCTTTCAGCAAAAGTCAGGGGCTGGTTGGGTGTGCAGAAGCATTTCCATGTGGAGAGCCACCTTACACATACTAGTTGCCATAGACCTGACATCATCATGGCGATTGTGATGACTTGTCTTGAAAACACACACGCTGTGGTGGGGATTGCAGGGCCCCGCCTTCTGTTGTTTGGGACTCACTGAGGGCATGGGTCTCCAGCGGCGGAGGCTGAACCATCCGGGGTGTGGGACACAAAGGGATCCAGACCCTAGTCCCTCCTTTCATGCTTTCAAGCGCTTTACCCAGGCTGTCTCGGAGGTAAAGCTATTGGGGTCTCATTAGGCGCCTGTAAGAGTGCGGTACAGCTCCAGGGGTGCCCCGGAGCTGCTTTCCTCTAAAAGCAGGGGCACGGGAGGGAAGACAGGTAAGGGCTCTGAGCCCCAGCTTCTCCCTCTGTAAAATGGGGATGAGAATGCTTCACCCACAGGATTTCTGAACGATACACATGAACAAGCTCATGGCCTTGTGGTTTCTGTGGGATCATGAACGTCTATCTGAATTCAGGCTACTTCTTATTCCTTTCCTTCTTTTTTGTTAGGGGTTAGGTTAGGAAAGGAGAAGAAAAAGGACCTGTGAGAAGTCCATTATATCATGTGGATGTTATGATCATGACCCAGTTGTATCAGTGTCATTGTCACAAATCAAGTGCCTGGCATGGCACTGAAGACATAGTTACACCAGTAAAGCATAGTGATTGCTAGATGTCTCCTTACACAGCTCATCGTGATGGTGGCCCAGCTCATATCAGGTGCCTGAGGAGACAGGTTCTAAGGATCTGTGTCCCGATGGCTGCTGAAGCTTCTACTCAGATTCAAGAGCAGCTTTCCCCAGGGAATCCCATCACCCCTCTCATGCCTAGTGGGATCGATGCCTGGCTCAAGTGACTTCATAGATATGAACAAAAGCATGTTGTGGAATAGCTCCTGTAAGCTTCACAAACTAGCCTAAAAGTAGATAAGCTATTTTGATCTCATGATGGGAGTAGAGATTTAGCAGGTGGAATGTCATTCCATTAGCAGCACTTGAAACCCATCTTAGAGATGATTCTTTTTTAATGACAAACAACAAATTGTCCAAAAACTGATCTTTACTATGTGTTTGCAGTAAATAAACCTAAGTTTTTCTCACCGTATAAATAATAATCTGCAATTCCCAAGCATCTCATAGATGGGTGTGGTTGTGCAGGTGTTAGATCTTCCTACAAATTTGAACTAGATTTGTGAACTAGATTCTTCTCTGGTGCCCATGGTTCTTTTTCCATAATATAATACATTTTTTAATGAGCCAGTAATTTTCTAAATATTATTTTGAAATCTCGGTAGAATTTAAGATATATTTTTAATTAAAGTACAGTTGGTACACAATGTTACATTTGTTTCAGGTTTACAACATAGTAATTTGACCAGTCTATAAGTTGTGCTGTGTTCACCTCAAGTTATAGCTGCCACCTGCCACCATACAGTGCTATAACAATACCATTGTTACTACATTCCCTATACTGTCTCTTTCATTCCTGTGACATTCATTCCATGACTGGAAACCTGTACCTCCCACTCCCCTATAAATTTTAATGTTTTAAAAATATTTATTATCCTTGAGTTTGCCCAACTATAATGATATTCAACCTTTTTTGATATAATTACGAGTTATTTAAAATGTCATTATGATTATTTCTCTAAGATATACAATTTTATTTATGTACTTCAGAAGGAAATGGACATCAACTGTCTCTAAGTATTTAGATAAATTTCATTACAAATGGTTATTTCTACTCTGGTGATGGGTAATGTGAACAAGTTTGATTAGATATAATGTGTGTCTGTTCATACTATAATCATGAGAATATTTCACCTGATTTATTTAATTGCATCATATAATTATGAATATATAGATATATGTCAAATACTTCATTGAGGTATGGCTGACATACAATATATTGCATATATTTAAAGTATATGCTTTAAAACTTTGATATTTAAATATACCTGTGAATTCGGCACTACCTCAAGATAATGAACATATCCATCACCTCAAAAAGCTTCTTTGACCCCTTTGTAACGACTCCATCTACCTTTCTCCAACCTCCCTGTCACATCACCCTACCTCATTCCCAAGCAACCACCAATCTTCTGTCACTATGGATAAGTTTTCTGTTCCTATAATTTTATGTGAATGGAATTCTAAGATGTGCATTTTTAATCAGTTTTTGGTTCAACCCAATTATTTTTACATTTATGCATTTGTTGCATTATGACTATTTCATTCTTTTTATCATATAATTAATATTTCGTTATGTGTATACACCATTATTTGGTCTCTCCATTCACCAGGTAATGGATATTTGGGTTGTTTCCATTTTGGATTCTTGCCAATAAGCCTGCAATGAACATTAGGTGTAAGTTTTTTTCTTGGACATGTGGTTTATTTTTCTAATACTTAGGCGTATTTACTTAGAGGAGTAATCAAATTAACATTGTAAGAAAGTGCTAAACTCTTTTCCAAAGTGGTCACACCATTTTTCATTGCCATCAAGAGTGTATGAGAGTTCCATTCTCTGCAACCTAGCCAGGACTTGGTATGGTCAGTGTTTTTACTACAGCTAGTCTCAGAGGGGTGTGGTGGGTTACATTTCCCTAATGGCTAATGATGCTCAGCATCCTTTCATATCCTTATAGGATATTTGTATATCTTTTTGGGGGTAGTATCTTTTCAATATGTTGCCCACTTGTTCATTGAAGTGTCTGTTTCTTCTTTTTCTCCTTTGTGAGATTTTCTAATCAGGATACAAATCTTTTATCAGATGGATGATTTGCAAATATTTTCTCCTACTCAGTGGATTTTCTTTTCATTCACTCAATGGTGTCTTTGGAAAAACAAAAGTTTTTGTTTCGAGGAAATCTAGTTTTGAAATTTGTTCATTCATGGTTTTGATTTTGACTTTAATGTCATACCTAAAATTTCTTTAGCTAACATGGGATTACAAGATTATTTTCTTATATTTATCTCTAAACGTTGTAAACTTTTAGCTTTTATAGTATGGTCTGTAATTCATTTTGAGTTGACTTTTGCATATAGTGTGATACATGGATCACAGTTGATGTTTGTGTATATGGAGATCCACTTGTCCAAGCACCATTTGTTGAAAAGAATATGTTTTCTCCATTGAACTGCCCTTGTAGCTTTCGCAAAATTCTGTTGTCTATATATGTTGGGGTCTATTTGTGGACTCTTCATTTTGTTCCTTTGAACATTATTACCTTCATCCTAATACCAACTGCCTTGATTACTTTCAAGTTATAATGAGTTTTGAAGTGAGGTCGTGCTTATTCTCCAACTTAAATCTTATTGTTCAATGTTATTTTCATAGTAGGCCTGTTAGATTTCACATGACTTTTAGAATAAGACTGTAAATTTCTTTTAAATATGTGTGCTGGTATTTCCACTGCTATTGCATGGAATCTATAGATAAGTTCGGAGAGAATATACATCTTAACAATGCTGAGTCTTCTGACCCCTGAAAACAGTATGCCTCTCCATTTATTTAGGCCTTGCTCAATTTCTCTCAGTAATGTTTTGCGCTTTTCACAGTGCAGGCCTTGCATATCTGTAGACATGGATGTGCCTCATGCATTATGTACATTCATAATTTTTGATGCCATTGTCATGACAGCATTTTTAATTACAATTCCCAGGAATTATATTTTGCTGAACTATCAGTAGCCAAATGTTGCTGGGGAAACTTTTTGTTTGAAAATACAAGTTACTCTAGAACAGAGAAGCTACTTGTCACTTAACACATATATTAAGATTCTCCAGAAAAGAGAACCAATAGGATATTAATATATAGATAGAGGGTTTTTCTGAGTTTTTATTTAAATTCCAGTTAGGTAACAGACAGTGTAATATTAGTGTTGGTGTACAGTATACTGATTCCACACTTCCATTTATCACCTGGTGCTCATCACAATTGTACTCCTTAATCCCCACCACCTCCCCTCTGGTAACCATCAGTTATCTATAGGTAAGAACCTATTTCTTGGTTTGCCTCTCTCTCTTCTTTCCCTTTGCTCATTTTTTTTAAAACTCTACATATGAGCGAAATCATATGCTATTTGTCTTTCCCTGACTGACATGTTTTGCTTAGCATAACACTCTCTAGCTCCATCCACATCCCTGCAATGGCAAGATTTCATTCTTTTTAACGGTTGAGTAATATTCCAATATATAAATGTATATATTCTTTTTTCATTCATTGCCATGACTCAGTTATGTATGTACATACACACAGACACACATATATACATATATACACATATATTTATTCTTTATCCTTGTTTGGTATTTATTTATTTATTTATTTATTTATTTATTTATTTATAGAGAGAAAGAGAGCAGGGGAGGGGCAGAGAGAAAGAGGGAGAGAGAATCCTAATCAGGCTTAAACAAACACGGGTCTTGAACTCATGAACTTTGAGACCATGACCCGAGTTGAAACCAAGAGGTGGCCACTAAACTGACTGAGCCACCCAGGTGCCCCTCCTTTTTTAAGATTATTTATTTATTTAGAGAGAGAGAGAGAGAGAGAGAGAGAGAGAGGCAGAGTAGAAGAGAGAGAGGGAGACAGAGAATCCCAAGCAGGTTCCAGAGCTGTCACACAGAGTCTGATGCAGGGCTTGAACTCAGGAACCGTAAGATCGTGATCTGAGCCAAAACCAAAAGTCAGATGCTTAACCAACTGTGCCACGTTGGTGCCCCTCTTATTTATCCTCAAACTCACCCTGAAGAGCTTTTGGTTCAAGAATAAGAGAAGGAAGGCATGTGTGAACGTGTGTATGTTGCGGACGGGGGGAGGATGAAACCAGGAGGAATATTTATTGTGAGGAATATGTGATGTCAATTACTGTGAATTAAATCAGTCTTCAGTTTTGAGCACATTAGGAGACAAATCAGGATGGTGGTTGTTTTTTCTTTTTTTTCCCCAGCTTTATTTGGCCAGAAGGGTGACTCAGAGACTCTTGTACAACTTGGGAGAAACTGAAATCTATTCATGATTCTTGCCTGAATCTTTCAAGTCTAATAGTTGGTAAGTGTTGTTTTTATGGTTCTGTCACTTTCTAGATGTATAAATTGACATTAAAATATTGGGTAGAGCTTCTACCTTCTCTTCTATCACTTATTTATTCATGTATATATTTCATGAATATGATTATGGATTCCTACTTTGCTCAAAGGATTACCATTTGACATTACAAGTGTATATTTTGATGCTGACATTGCCACAGAATTAGCCACTATAAGCCCCTGTAAATTAACTCCTGGGTCCATTTGTTACCCCCTTAGAATTCTTTGAGAATGGACTTTGCTCTGTGAACCTGAGTATCTCAAAATGTGGAGAAAGAAAGTAATATTGCCAACCTCAGAACAATGATTTGAGGATTTCAAAAGAAAAGCCAGAAAACAACAGTCTACACTGTGTGGCATCTGGAAATCCTTCCACATGTTAGCTGCTGGTTCCAGCTTTGCCTTCTTCATTCTATCAACATGATGCCTCTGACATGAACATCATAGCATGACTACCAGAGAGAACACTTAGACATGGTATAACAAGCAAAGATGAGCCCACATTTCCATGATGTGAGAGGTTCAGTGTCACTGCACTGTGTGAGATGGAGCTGGGGAAGAGGCACCGTGTCATTGCAGTTTCCAGTGACCTGGGTGTGGACAGTGAAGCACATTTTCAACCGCTCTCCCTGTGATTATGTTCTTTGCCTTACTCTCTTTCCTCTTTATTCCATGCATTGTATGAACTCCTGACTCTCCCTTTTGTTGGGATAGCAGAGAAAGGTATGGACTCGATCCCCAGAAATAGGAGCTGATAGAGAAGAACAAGTATTGTATCCAATGTGCTAGACAATTTGTTGTAGTCAGAGTGAAAAGATCATGGCCCTATCACTGGGACACTGTAATTAAGTCATTTCTTTCTTCCAGTGCTTTCTAAATAAGAAGATAACAATACCCAGTGCTCCCAACCACCCATATTATTGTGGACTTTAAGTGTGGTTCCATGTGAGAATGCAATCTGTGGTCATAGGTGGGAGTGAAGGACCACTGCACATTTGACTAATCGTGTTAATGGAAACACCCCCTGAAATCACAGAAATATTCATGGTAGACATTAAATTTAATGTACATAAATGTCAGATACTTATGTCAGGATTTCTCCTAAGTGTGGTCCATGCACTAACTCATCAAAAAGAGCAGGGTGTGCATATTAAAATGGTGGATATATTGGTCCACATTAGCTTTACTGTATGCAACACAAAAAAAGTTTTGGGATATCTCTCCATAATTCTTTGGAGCTTCTGGTGTTTTCCTCAAAATGTCTGTATTCCTTCACGTGCAGATATTTGATAACCAACTCTGCCTTTATCATCACATGGCACTGTCCCTGTCCTGTCTTAACATGACCATCTTCTTATAAAGATAACACTCACATACTCTAATATGACATCATAACTAATTACATCTGTAACAACCATACCTCCAGATAAGGTTACATTTGAGGCACTGGGTATTAAGACTTCAAAATATCTTTTTTTTTGGGGGGGGGGCGGTTGATGCAATTTAACCTATAATAGCCACTGAAAAAATTCATGGGGATACAACACAGTGAACAAGACAAGCCATATCCCCAGTGCTTTTATTCTACCTTGGGGAAACCGTCAATAAACAGACAAGCAAATCAATAAGCAGGACAATTTTATATGGGAATATATATTGTCCAAAGACAGTAAATGAATCCTTTTAGTAAGAAATGATGGGGTCATGGATTATTATAGATGGGGTTGTCAGTCTAGCTCATTCTCAGAAAGTGATATTTGAGCTGATTCCTGAATGGCAAGAGCAAACCAAGCCTGGGCTGGCCTTTTGGTATGCAGAAGTACGCCAGTACTTCCAAGAGCAGATGATGAACTCAAGTGACTGAAGCCTGGTGGACAATGTGCAGATGGTGGAAGATGAGTTCCCAGGGCAGACAGGAGCCACAACATTTGGGACATGAGATTTAAATTTATTCTATTTGGATATTTATAGTATGAGAGTGACATGATGTGATTCATATGCTCAGTGGTGACTCTGGCCACTGTGAGGAGAATGGACTGGACAGGGACTGGATAGCTGTGGGGATAACCATAAGGAAAATCTTGTAGAAGTTCAGAGGAGGGACTGTGCCAGTGCTGCATCAGTGTGCAGGGAACAGGGGTGGCCCTGGACATGGGCATGTTGGACAATCAGGCACTACATTGGGTGTGGGTGGATGTGTGGGGGTAAGACAGGAGCTTAGGTGAGCCCTTGACTTTTTGTACCACCACGTGCAGAAATGGTGATGCCATTTTCTAAGATCTGTTATTTCAACCAATTTTGAGACATTCCCATGATAGGTATCCAATGGTGGATATAATTAAATTTAGTGATTTAAAAGACACAGCAGTTGATGAATAGGATTCAGTTATAAGATTATCAAGGTTATCAACCTTTAATAAAGATACATGTAAATGTTTTTTTTTCTTTCTTCTTTCTTTTCTTTTCTTTCTTTTCTTCTTTTTCTTTTTCTTTTTCTTTTATTTTTTTGAGAGAGAGATAGGGCCAGAGGCAGAGAGAGGGAGACAGAGAATCCCAAGCACCCTCTGCGTCATCAGTACAGAGCCTGATGCAGGATTCGAATTCACAAACCTGAGCCAAAATCAAGAGTCAGATGCTTCACGGACTGAACCACCCAGACACCCCATGGAAACGTTTTCTAAAACTATCCACAGTATTAGAAACTGAACTTTCATATATGTATGTAAACTTCCAGCTTTTATTAAGCTGTTACTATGTGCCTTTCAACGTTCTATGTGTGGTCATGTATACACTAAACCAATTCTCAAAACAACAATCCATGAGGAGTGGCTCATTGTTTTCCTCATTTACAGAGGAGGAAACTGAGGCATAGAGGTTCATTCATTTTCCTAAAGTTCAGAAACAGCCATTTATATCAACATTTCTGCAGTAGAATTTTTTAAATGACATGATTCCTGACCATGTGTCCTTGTAATTCCAAAAAGACAAATATATATCACTATTTTTGTATCATTATATATACTATTACATATTATATTTGCATATTATTATATTATATATAGTTATATATATATAATAAACTATATATATATAGTTACAGTTATATAATTATAATTAACATGCTATGTTATATTAGTTTTTGATGTGCAGCGTATTGTCAACAATTCTATACATTACTAAATACCATAAGGGTAGTCACTATCTGTCACCATACGTTTTTAAAATATTCTTGTCTATATTTCCTATGCTGTATTTTTAATCTCCATAATTTATGTATTTTATAACTGCAAGTTAATACCTCTTAATCCCCTTTACTATTTCATCCATTCCCCCAATGACTTACCCTCTGGCAACTACTTTATTCTCTGTGTTTAGCAACCTGTATTTTTACAACTCACACTTGTCAGATTAGCTAAAATTAACAACACGCGCGCGTGCACACACACACACACACACACACACACGCGCGCACACACACACACACACACACAAAACCGGCGTTGGAGAGGATGCAGAGAAAGGGGAACCCTGTTGCTCTTTTGGAGGGGAAGAAAACTGGTGCAACCAATCTGGAAAGCAGTATGGAGGTTTCTCAAAAAGTTAAAAGTAGAACTACCCTATGATCCAGCAATTGCACTACTAGGTATTTACCCAAAGGATACAAAAATACAGATTCAAAGGGGTACATGCACCTCAATGTCTATAGCAGCATTATCAACAATAACCAAACTATGGAGAGTCTCAAGTGTCCATCAAATGATGAATGGATAAAGAAGATGTGTTCTATATGTACATTGGAATATTACTCAACCATCAAAAAAGAAGGAAATCTTGTCATCTACAACAACGTACATCGAGCTAGAATGTATTGACAAGCAAAATAAATCAATCAGAGAAAGACAAATATCATGATCTCACTAATAGGTGGAATTTAAGAAACAAATCAGATAAACATATGGGAAGGAGAGAGAAGAGAGAGAAACAAACCACAAAGGACTCTTAATGACAGAGAACAAACTGAGGGTTGATGGAGGCAAGTGGGTGGGTGATGGGCTAGATGGATGATAGGTGTTAAGGATGGCACTTGTGATGATCACTGGGTGTTGTAAGTAAGTGATGAATCACTGAATTCTGCTCCTGAAATTAACATTGCACCGTATTTTAACTAAAATTTAAATTAAATAAATAAATAAATAAATAAATAAATAGGATCTTGGAGATCTTTCCATATTAAAAAAAAATGAATATGTGTTTTTGTTCATTTGTTTTGTTTTGTTTTGTTTTTTAGATTCCACATATAAGTGAAATCATATGGTATTTGTCTTTCTTTCTCTGATATTTCACTTAGCATAAAGCCTTGTAAGTCCATCCAGGTAGACCAAATGGCAAGAGCTCATTAGTTTTCATAACTGAGTAACTATATATATATATATATATATATATATATATATATATATAGTTTCTTGAAATTGAATTGCTGATTCAATTTCATTATTATTCATTGGTCTGTTCAAACTTCCTATTTCATCCTAGTTCAGTTTTGGAAGATTGATAAAATTATTGGCTAATTTATTCCTAACATTTAATTCTTTCTGTTACTTTGTTATTAGCACGTAGAAATGCAAGATTTCCACATATTGATTTCGTATCCTGCATATTTACTGAATTCACTTCTCAGCTTGAAGAGTTTCCAGGTGGAGTCCTTAGGATATTCTATAAATAGTATCATGTCATCTCCCAAAAGTGAAAGGTTTACTTCTTCCTTACTAATTTGAATGACTTTTTTTGTCTTTTTCTTGTCTGAATGCCATGGCTGGAATTTCCAGTATTAGGTTGAGTAAAAGTGCTTAGAGTGGACATCCTGTTCTTGTTCCAGTCTTAGAGGAAAAGCTTTAAGTTTTCGCCATTGACCCCAATGTTAACTGTGGATTTCTTATACATGGTCTTTATTATCTTGAGGTATGTCCTCTCTACACCCCCTTTGTTGAGAGTTTTTATCATGAATGGATGCTGTATGTTATCAAATTATTTTTCTGCATCTATTGAGAAGATCACATGATTTTTATCCTTTCTGTCGTTAATGTGATGTATTGATTAACATGGAATGATTTGCAAATATTGTACCACACTTGCATTCCTGGAATAAATCTTACTTGATCACGGTGAGTGACTTTTTTAATGAACTATTGAATTCGGTTTACTAATATTTTGTTGCTCAGGACTTTTGCATCTATGCTCATCATATATATTTGCTGGTAGTTTTTCTAATTCTTGCTCTTGCTTTCACTATCTTTGTAGTGTATTTTTTAAGTTTATTTATTTATTTTGAAAAACAGAGAGAGTGGGGGGTGGGCAGAGAGAGAGAGAGAGAAAAAATCCCAGGCATGCTTCATGCTTATATCCTTCCCCCCCACCCCCGCCACCGATGTGGGGCTGGAACTCACAAAACGTGAGATCACGACCTGAGCTGAAATCAAGATTCGGATGGTTAACTGACTGAGTCACCCAGGTGCCCCTGTAGTATGTTTTTCTTATTTTGGTATCAGGGTTTTTGCTGGCCTTTTAGAATGAATATGGACATTTTACATTCTCTCCTATTGTTTGGAATAGTTTGAAAAGAATAGTTATTAAGTCTTCATTAAGTATTAGTAGAATTCACCTCTGAAGCCATCTAGTCCTGGACTTTTGCTTGTTGGGAGCTTTAAGATTACTGATTTGATTTCATGTCTGTTAACTGGTCTGTTCAAACTCTCTATTTCTTTCTGGTTCATTTTTGGAAGACTGTATGTCTCTAGGAATTGATCCATTTCTTCTAGATTGTCCAATTTGTTGCCATATAATTTTTCATAATATACTCTTATGATCCTTTGTATTTCTTTGGTTTCCGATTTGTTTCTCCTCCTTCATTTCTGCTTTTATTTCTTTGAATCCTTTCTCTTTCTTTCTTGTTGAGTCTGGCTAAGGTTTGCAGTGTTATTTTTAATAGAATCAACTGCTGGTCTTATCAATCTTTTCTATTTTTTTTATTTGTTTGTTTGTTTGTTTTTAGTCTTTATTTCACTTATTTGCACTCTAATCTTTACTATTTCCTTTCTTCTACTAGCTTTGGACTTCTTTTTCTAGCTACTTTAGGTGTAGAGTTAGGTTGTTTCCTTGAGATTTTTCTTGCTTGTTGAGGTAAGCCTGTATCACTGTAAACATCCTTCTTAGAACTGCTTTTGCTGCATCCCAAAGATTTTGGATTGTTGTGATTTCATTTTCATTTGTTTCCACATTTTTTAAATATCCCCTCCGATTTTTTTGGTTGGGACATCCATTGTTTAATAGCATGTTGTTTAGCTTCCATGTATTTGTTTTCTCTTCAGATTTTTCCTGTAACTTATTTCTAGTTTCATACTGTTGTGCTTAGAAATGATGTTTGATATGCTCTCAATTTTCTTAAATTTGAGGCTTGTTTTGTGGCCTAACATGGGATCTATCCTGAAAAATATTCCATGTGCACTTGAAAAGTTTGTGTATTCTTCTGGTTTTGACTAGTATGTTCTCTATATATCTATTAATTCCATCTGGTGAATTGTATCACTCAAAGCTACTGTCTCCTCATCAATTTTCTGGCTGTGTGATTTATCTACTGATATACATGGGGTGCATCCATAGCTGTGCCAGAAAGACAGATTGCAAACACCTAGTCTGACTGTTGGACTCCCCCCCGCCACCAACCAATGAAAGCCTCTCAGTTGGCCATGCACCAAGCAAGACCTGCTATTCAGTGCACCAGAAACTATGGCAGAGAGGGTAATGGCAGACAGCTAGCCGGCATGCTGCCCTACCCACCTACCTGCCTATAGCAACCTCAGATAGGCTAATCAGCTACACACGGCACAAAGTCTGCCAGTGCACCCACAGCAGGCAAAGTGGATCATTGCAGCAGCTTGGCTGAAGGCAAATATGGCTCAGCCAAAACAGTAGAGCACGTGAAGGCCACCTAAGAAGTACCCCTGGGGTTCCTGGTTCTAGTGGCTGGGAGGATTGTGGTACAGGGTACCACAAGAACTCTTCTACAGAAGGCCACTCCCTTCAAGACCAGGAGATGTAGATGACCTCCCTAATGCATAGAAAAAAAACACAGAGAGTTAGAGAAGACAGGACTATATCTCAAGTGCAGAAACAACAGAAAAATCACAGCAAATGAGCTAAATGAAATGAAGATAAATAACACGCCCCATAAAGAATTCAGAGTAATGGTCATAAAGATGACCCACTGGACTTGAGAAAAGAGTGGATGAACTCAGTCAGAACTTCAACAAAGATATAAAAACACAAAAAGAACCAGTCAGAGATGAAAGAGTCAGTAAGTACAAAAAATACATCACAAGAAATCAACAACACATTACAGGATGAGGAAGATCAGATTTATGTTTGTTTTAAACTCTTTTTTCTGCACTCAGAAACGTAATTGCAATTTTGCAAATGAGGGAATTGAGTAACTGTGAGCTGAAACAAAAGTCATCAAGCTCCTCCTGTTTGTAAGTAGAGAACTAGGGTTTAATCCTCGTCTGTTCCCAGAGCACACAGTTATAACCAGTACACTTAGGAAGAAGAGTAAGACTCCGGGTGCCTGGGTGGCACAGTTGGTTAAGCATCCGACTCTTTTTCTTTTTTAATTTTTTTTAATGTTTATTTATTTTTCTGACAGAGACAGAGACAGAATGCGACTGGGTTAGGGGAAGAGAGAGAGGGAGACACAGAAGCAGAAGCAGGCTCCAGGCTCTGAGCTGTCAGCACAGAGCCCGACGCGGGGCTCGAACTCACGAGCTGTGAGATCATGACCTGAGCCGAAGTCGGACGCTCAACCAACTGAGCCACCCAGGTGCCCCAAGCATCCGACTCTTGATTTCAGCTCAGGTCATGATCTCATGGTTCATGGAGTCGACCCTAATGTCTGGCTCTGCGCTGACAGCATGGAGCCTGCTTGGGATTCTCTCCTTCTCACTCTTTCTCTGACAATCCCTCACTCTCTCTGTCTTTCAAAATAAATGAATTTCTAAATTTTTTTTTTTTTTAAGGAAGAAGCATAAGAGTCTGTCAGCTTATGGTGAATGATGTTAGGTTGGAGCCATATCTTGATGGTGTCAAAAAGAAAACTACAGGCCCAGGATGGAATCATTTATGCTAGCCCAAGTCACAGAACTGGGCTTAATTACTAACCTAGTGACAACTTCAAACTCCCCTAGAAATGTGATTTCAACTTGTCAGTCAGGAATTTTCTTGTCATCACCAGTAAGGTAATCTGTCGCAAGACAACTAGAGTTGCTCATTGCTACTGCATTCTTCATTGTTTCTTGTGCTGTTCAGTTCACGGAGCCTGTAAGTATGTATTATAATTTTTAGGAGAATATACATCATCTCCTTCCATCCTAGACTACCCCTCTGTCACCTTATATGTACTGATTCTTTTATCAATTTCTGTTTTAAACTTCCAATTTTTAAAAAATATAATGAATTACAGGGGCACCTGGGTGGCTCAGTCAGTTAAGCATCTGACTTTGGCTCAGGTCATGAACTTGTGGTTCATGGGTTTGACCCCCATGTGGGGCTCTGTGCTGACAACTCAGAGCCTGGAGCTTGCTTTGTATTATGTGTCTCTCTCTGCCTCTGCCCCACTCACACTCTGTCTGTCTCTCTCAAAAATAAATAAAAACGTTTATAAAAAAGAGAAAAGAAATAGAATCAATTACAATATACCTACTAGTTTTCTGCCCTGTGCATAGGTAAAAGGTAACATATTATGCACAATTGATCTTCAATACACATTTATGACAAAAAGAAAATGAATTTGATAAAACATATCAATAAAAGGAAGGATAAATACTATGTGGTCATTTCACCAGATGCAGAAAATGCATTTGACACGGTATAACATCCATTCATGATAAAGACCCTCAACAAAGTGGAATTAGAGGGAACATACCTCAATATAATAAAGACCATATATGACAGACACAGAGCTAACATTATATCAATGGTGAAAAATGGAAAACATTTCCCCTAAGGTCAGGGACAAGACAAGGATATCCACTCTCACCATTATTATTTAACAAAGTATTAGTAGTCCAAGCCACAGGAGTAAAGAGGAAGGAAAACAAAGGCATCCAAATTATAAAAGAAGTAAAATGTTTACAATTTTCAGACTATATGATGCTATATACAGAAAACACTAAACACTCCACTGGGGTGGGGGGAAACTACTAGAACTGGTAAATGAATTTAGTAAGGTTTCAGGATACAGAGTCACCATATAGAAATCCATAGCATTTTTTTTTTTTTACTGAAAACTATGTTTTCTTATTTTTGATTAAACTATGGAGTGATGCTTCAGACTGAATAAATATGGATACAAATTTGTCCTATCTTTGCCATATGGCTATTATTTTTTAGTATGAAATTTATTGGCAAATTGGTTTCCATACAACACCCAGTGCTCAGCCCAACAGGTGCCCTCCTCAATGCCCATCACCCACTTTCCCTCCCTCCCACCCCCCATCAACCCTAAGTTTATACGCAGTTTTTAAGGGCATTTTATATTCCAAAATGAAGCAAAAGAAAGAAAAGTTAAGAAATCACTCCCATCCATATCACAAGAAAGATAATAAAATACCCAGGGGTAACTTCACTCGATAAAATATTGAAAAAAAATATATCAAAAACAAGACAAACAATTGGAAAGATATTCCATCCTCATGGATTGGAAGAAAAAGTGTTATTAAAATGTCCATACTACCCAAAGCAATCTATAGATTTAAGGCATTCCCTTTGAAAATACCAACACAATTTTTCACAGAAGTAGAACAAATAATCCTAAAATTTGTATGGGACCACAGAAGACTCTGAATAGCCAAAACAATCTTGAAAAAGAAAAGCAAAAATTGGAGGCATCACGTTTCTGGACTTCAAGTTATATTACAGAGCTGTAGCCATGAAAACAGTGTGATACTGGCACCAAAACAAAACAAAACAAAACAAAACAAAACAAAAACACATACATGGATGGAATACAATAGAAAATCAGAAAAACTAATGTATCTATGGTCAATTAATCCTTGACAAAGGAGGAAAGAATATGCAGTGGAGGTAAAAAATAAAAAAGCGTCTTCCAGAAATGATGTTGGGAGAACTGGATGGCTACAAGGGAAATGAGGAAAATGTTCCACTGGCCTACACCATGCCAAGATAAATTCAAAATGAATTAAGTACCTAAATGTGAGACTGTCAACTATAAAAATCTTAGAAGGCAACAGAGGCAGTAATTTCTCCAACAACGTAGCAACAACATATGTCTCCAACAATGACATAGCAACATTTTCTAGATATAAGTTCTGAGGCAAGGGAAACAAAAGCTGGAACAAACTACTGTGACTTCATCAAAATATAAAGCTTCTGCACAGTGAAGGAAACAAACAACAAACCTAAAGGACAACCTACAGAATGGGAGAAGATATTTGCAAATGACATGTCTGATTAAGGGTTAGTATCTAAAACATATAAATCATGTATACATATCAAAACCCAAAAAAATAATCCAATTAGACAGTGGGCAGGGGACATGAACAGATATTTCTCCAATGGAGATATTCACTTGACCAAACACACAGATGAAAAGATATTCAACATCACTCATCATCAGGGAATTGCAAATCAAAAGCACAATGATATATCACCTTAACCTATCACAATGGCTAAAATCACAAACACAAGAACCAACAATTGTTGTAGAGGATGTGGAGAAACAGGAAACCTCATGGACTGTTGGTGGAAGTGCAAACTGACGCAGCCACTGTGGAAAACGGTGTGAAGGTTCCTCATGCACTAGCGGGTATTTACCCAAAGAAAAAAAAAGTACAATTCAAAGGGATATATGCACCCCTACATTTCTTGCCACGCTATTTACAACAGGCAAAGTATGGAAGCAGCCCCAGTATCCATCAACAGATGAATGAATAAAGAAGATGTAGTATATAAATATATACAAAGGAACATTATTCAGCCATTAAAAAGGTTGAAATCTTGTCATTTGCAGCAACATGGATGGAGCTAGATTGTATTATGCTAAACCAAATAAGTCAGTCAGAGAAAGACAAATACCATCTGATTTCACTCATAGATGGAATTTAAGGGGAAAAATTGAGCAAAGGGAAAAAAAAAAGAGTCAGACGAACCAAGAAATACACTATTTTTTACCTTGTTATTTTAATTCCAGTTAGTTATCTGAGTCTCTCTGATGACTTATTTCACTTTGCATTATACTCTTTATCTACATCCATGCCATTGCAAATGGCAAGAGTTCATTCTTTTTTATGCCTGAATAACATTCCATTGGGTATATATACCACTTCTTCCATTTGTCTGTCAATGGACACTTGGGAAGCATCCATATCTTGGCTATTGTAAATTCTACTGTTATAAACATAGGGATTCAGGTATCACTTTGAATTAATGCCTGTGTTGTTTGGTAAATACGCAGTAGTGCAATGACTGGATCCTCGCATAGTTCCATTTTTAACTTTTTGAGGAACCACCATACTGTTTTCAATACGGGCTGCTCCAGCTTGCACTTCCCCCAACAGTGCAAGAGTGCTCCTATTTCTCCACATCCTTGCCAACACCTGTTGTTTCTTGTGTTGTTGATTTCAGCCACTCTGACTGGTGTGCAGTGATATCTCATTGTAGTTATTTGGGCAGGATATATATTTTTTTAAATTTACATCCAAGTTAGTTATCATATAGTAAAAATGATTTTAGTAGATTCCAGTGATTCATCCCTTGTGTATAACACCCAGTGCTCATCCCAACAAATGTCTTTCTTAATGGCCCTGACTCATTTAGCCCATCCCCCCACCAACACCCACTCCAGCAACCCTCAGTTTGTTCTCTGTATTTAAAAGTCTCTTACATTTTGTCCCCCTCCTTCTTTTTATATTACCTTTGCTTCCCTTCCCTTATGTTCATCTGTTTTGTATCTTAAAGTCCTTATATGAGTGAAGTCATGATATTTGTCTTTCTTGTATTGACTAATTTCACTTAGCGTAATACCCTCTAGTTCCCTCCACGTTGTCACAAATGGCAAGATTTCATTCTTTTTGATTGCTGGGTAATATTCCGTTGTGTGTGTGTGTGTGTGTGTATATATATATATATATATATATATATATATATATATATACCACATCTTCTTTATCCATTTATCCTTTGATGAATATTTGGGCTCTTTGCATACTTTGGCTATTGTCAATAGCGCTGCTATAAACATTGGGATGCACGTGCCCCTTTGAAACAGCACACCTGTATCCCTGTGGGGGATAAGATTAGCAATCCCCCAGGCCTACACCAATGAGTTTACAAGGCATAAAGAAACAGAAAGTCAAAAAATGCTTACACCCGAGTTTGGGAAAAACAGATTGGCATTCCAAGAATAGGGAGGCACAAAGGTGCCAAGAATAGGGGTGTGCAAAGGCACTCCAAAATAGGGAGGTGGTGATGAACCCCCAAAAATAGAGAGGGAAAGGCAAAAGCCTGAAATAGAATCGGTGCAAAGGTGCCCAATACATAGGAATAATGAGATTAGATATTCAGGGTGAAAGCACCCCAAGTTTAGTACTATAGCAGAAAGCTGCTTTCATAGAAGAATAGGGCCAGGTTAGGTAACTTGGTGAATTGGACTTTAGACCACTGTGCTGTAGGCAAAGCAGCCCAGAGTGGAGATAGTTAACAAAAGAAAAGGTGTCTTGTTAACCCTGAGGTTATTCCCCTTATCTGTCTCATCCCCTAAGCTGGCAAAGATAAACAGGCACAGCGCCTCCTGTCTGCTGTTAACAACCATCTACCCATGTTCCCAGCACCTGGATTTTGCTTTATATTGACTCAAACCCCAAACACTGTATATCTTCAAGACCCCCTTTTCCCCCTCACATCCTCAAGTTAATGTTCACAGTTTCTTTGTCTTTTTTGGTGCACACCCATCACGTTTGTAAGCCTTCTGATCTGAATAAATACACGAGGCAAGGACCCTTCTTCAGGGCTCTTGTCTTTTTCCTGGACATTAGCCATCTCTTGTTTTAATCCTGCGTTCACTCTTTTGCTAGACAAAAGAGAACTTTAGACTTAGAGTTTACGACCTAGCCCTTGGATAAATACCTCGTAGTGTAATTTCTGGTTTGTAGGGTAGTTCTATTTTTAACTTTTTGAAGAACCGCCATACTGTTTTCCAGAGTGGCGGCACCAGCTTGCATTGCCACCAGCAGTGCAAAAGAGATCCTCTTTCTCCACATCCTCACCAAAATCTGCTGTCGCCTGAGTTGTTAATTTTAGCCATTCTGACTGGTGTGAGGTGGCATCTCATTGTGGTTTTAATTTGTATTTCCCTTATGATGAGTGATGTTGAGCATTTTTTTCGTGTGTCTGTTAGCCATCTCTACGTCTTCTTTGGAGAAGTTTCTATGCATGTCTCTTGCCCATTTCTTCACTGGACTATTTGTTTTTTTGTGTGTTGAGTTTGATAAGTTCCTTATAGATTTTGGATACTAACCCTTTATCTGATATGTCATTTGCAAACATCTTCTCCCATTCTGTTGGATGCCTTTTAGTTTTGCTGATTGTTTCCTTCACTCTGCAAAATATTTTTATCTTGATTATGTCCCAATAGTTCATTTTTGCTTTTGTTTCCCTTGTCTCCAGAGATGTGTTGGGTAAGAAGTTGCTGCGGCCAAGGTTAAAGAGGTTTTTGCCTGCTTTCTCCTCCAGAATTTTGATGGTTTCCTGTCTTACATTGAGGTCTTTCATCCATTTTGAGTTTATTTTTGTGTATGGTGTAAGAAAGTGGTCCAGGTTCATTCTTCTGCATGTCGCTGTCCAGTTTTCCCAGCACCACTTGCTGAAAAGACTGTCTTTATTCCATTGGATATTCTTTCCTACTTTGTCAAAGAATAGTTGGCCATACGTTTGTGGGTCCATTTCTGGGTTCTCTATTCTGTTCCATTGATCTGAATGTCTGTTTTTGTGCCAGAACGATACTGTCTTGATGATTACAGCTTTGTAATAAGTCTCGAAGTTGGGGACTGTGATGCTTATGGCTTTGGCTTTCTTTTTCAGGATTGCTTTGGCTATCTTGCATCTTTTTTTTGCTTCCACACAAATTTTAGGATTGTTTGTTCTAGCTCTGTGAAGAATGCTGGTTTTATTTTTATAAGGATTGCATTGAATATGTAGACTGCTTTGGGTAGCATTGACATTTTAACAATATTCGTTCTTCCATTCCATGAGCATGAAATGTTTTTCCTTTTAATCGTGTGTGTCTTCTTCAGTTTCTTTCATAAGCTTTCTATAGTTTTCAGTGAATAGGTTTTTCACCTCTTTGGTTAAGTTTATTCCTAGGTATTTAATGGTTTTTGGTGTAATTGTAAATGGGATCAATTCCTCGATTTCTCTTTCTGTTGCTTTATTATTGGTGTATAAGAATGCAACCAATTTCTGTGCATTGACTTCACACCCTGCAACTTTGCTGAATTCATGGTTCAGTTCTAGCAAGTTTTTGATTAATTTTTTGGGATTTCCATGTAGATTATCATGTCATCTGCAAAGAGTGAAAGTTTGACTTCCTCCTTGGCAATTTGGGTGCGTTTTGTTCCTTTGTGTTGTCTGATTACTGAGGCTAGGTCTCCCAATACCATGTTGAATAACAGTGGCGAGAGTGGACATCCCTATCGTGTTCCTGACCTTAGGGGGAAATCTCTCAGATTTTCCCCATCGAGGATGATATTAATGGTGGTTCTGTCATATATAGCTTTTATGCTCTTGAGGTATGATCCTTCTATACCTACTTTCTTGAGTGTTTTGATCCAGAAAAGATGCTGTATTTTGTCAAATGCTTTCTCTGCACCTATTGATAAGATCATGTGGGTCTTGTCCTTTCTTTTATTGATGTGATGTATCACATTGATTGTTTTGTGGATATTGAACAGGTTTGCATCCCTGGTATGAATCTCACTTGGTCTTGGTGAATAATTCTTTTAATGTATTATTGGATCCAGTTGGCTAATATCTTGTTGAGGATTTTTGCATCCATGTTCATCAGGAAAATTGGTCGATAGTTCTCCTTTTTACTGGGGTCTTTGTCTGGTTTTGGAATGAAGGTAATGCTGGCCTCATAGAATGACTTTGGGAGTTTTCCATTTTTATTTTTTAGAACAGCTTCAAAATAATCGGTGTTAACTCTTGTTGAAAGCTTTGGCAGAATTCCCCTGGGAAGCCATCCAGCCCTGGACTCTTGTTTTGGGGAGATTTATTTGTATTATTAATTCGATTTCTTTACCCCTTATGGGTCTTCTCAAATTTTCTTTTTGTTCTTGTTTCAGTTTTGGCAGCCTATATGTTTCTAGAAATTTGTCCATTTCTTCCAGATTGTCCAATTTATTGGGGGTATAATTGCTCCTAATATTCTCTTATTATTGTTTGTATTTCTGCAGTGTTGGTTGTGATCTCTCCTCTTTCATTCTGTGTTTTATTCATTTGGGTCCTTTCCTTTTTCTTTTTGATCAAACTTGCTAGGAGTTTATCAATTTTGTTAATTCTTTCAAGGAGACAGCTCCGGGTTTCATTGATCTGTTCTACCATTTTGTTTAGTTTTTTCATTTCGATGGCATTGATTTTCTGTTCTAATCTTTATTATTTCCCGTTTTCTGCTAGTTTTGGGGTTTTATTTGCTGTTCTTTTTCAAGTTCTCTCAGGTTTATGGTTAGATTGAGCATCTGAGACCTTTCTTATTTCTTTAAGAAGGTCTGGATTGCTATATACTTCCTTCTTATTACTGTCTTTTCTGCATCCCAGAATTTTTGGGCTGTGGTATTATCATTTTCATTGGCTTCCATGCACTTTTCAATTTCCTCTTTAACTTCTTGGTTAGCCCATTGATTCTTTAGTAGGCTGTTCTTTAGTCTCCAAGTATTTGCTGTCTTTCCAATTTTTTTCTTGTGGTTGATTTCGAGTTTTATACCATTGTGGTCTGAAAATATGCACGGTATGATCTCGATCTTTTTGTACTTGCTGAGGGCTGATTTGTGATCCAGTATGTGATCTATTCTGAAGAATGTTCCATGTGCACTGGAGAAGAATAAGTAGTCTGCTGCTTTAGGATGAAATGTTCTGAATTTATCTCCTAAGTCCACCCAATCCAGTATGTCATTCAAAGCCATTGTTTCCTTGTTGGTTTTCTGTTTAGATGATCTGTCCATTACTGTAAGTGGGGTGTTGAAGACCCCTACTATGATGGTATAATTATCAATGAGTTTCTGTATGTTTGTGATTAATCTATTTATATATTTGTGTACTCACACGTTTGGAGAATATATATTTACAATTCTTAGATCTTCTTGGTGGATAGACCCTTTAATTATGATATAATGCCCTTCTTCATCTCCTGTTACAGTCTTTATTTTAAAGTCTAGATTGTCTGATATAAGTATGGCTACTCTGGCTTTCTTTTGTTGACCATTAGCATGATAGATGGTTCTCCAACCCCTTACTTGCAATCTGAAGGTGTCTTTAGGTCTAAAGTATGTCTCTTGTATGGGGCGCCTGGGTGGCGCAGTCGGTTAAGCGTCCGACTTCAGCCAGGTCACGATCTCGCGGTCACGATCTCGCGGTCCGTGAGTTCGAGCCCCGCGTCGGGCTCTGGGCTGATGGCTCAGAGCCTGGAGCCTGTTTCTGATTCTGTGTCTCCCTCTCTCTCTGCCCCTCCCCCGTTCATGCTCTGTCTCTCTCTGTTCCAAAAATAAATAAACGTTGAAAAAAAAAATTAAAAAAAAAATAAATAAATAAAGTATGTCTCTTGTAAACAGCATATAGATGGATCTTGTTTTCTTATCCATTCTGTTACCATAGATATCTTTTGATTGGAGCATTTAGGCCATTGACATTTAGAGTGAGTACTGAAAGATATGAATTTATTGCTATTATGTTGCCTGTAGAGTTGGAGTTTCTGGTGGTGTTCTCGGTTCATCTCTAGTCTTTGTTGTTTTTGCTCTCTTTGCTTTTGTTTCATCTTTTCTCCACTCAGAAAGTCCCCCTTAAAATTTCTTGCAGGGCTGGTTTAGTGGTCACGAACTCCTTTATTTTTTGTTTCTCTGGGAAATTTTTATCTCGTCTTCTGTTTTGAATGACAGCCTTTCTGGGTAAAGAATTCTTGGTCACATATTTTTCCAATTCAGCACATTGAATATATCCTGCCACTCCTTTCTGGCCTGCCAAGTTTCTGTGGATAGGTCTGCTGCAAACCTGACCTGTCTTCCTCTGTATATTAAGGACTTTTTGTCCCTTTCTGCTTTCATGATTCTTTCCTTCCCTGAGTATTTTGTGAATTTTACTATGATATGCCTTTTTGATGGTTGGTTTTTGTTGAATCTAATGGGAGTTCTCTGTGCATCCTGGATTTTGCTGTTTGTGTCTTTCCCCGGGTTAGGAAAGTTTTCCAATATATTTACTCACATAAACCTTCTACCCTATTTTACCTCTCTTCACCTTCTGGGACCCTTACTATTTGGATGTTATTCCTTTTTAATGAGTCACTGAGTTCTCTGATTCTTATTGTCATGCTCTTTTGCCTTCGTTTCCCTCTTTTCTTCTGCTTCATTATTCTCCATAAGTTTGTCCTCTATATCGCTGATTTGCTGCCCTGCTTCATTCACTCTTGTCACCGTAGCATCCATTAGAGATTGCATGTCTAAAAAGAAAAAAAAGGGGGGGGGAGGAAAACGTGTGAAAGTTTAAAAAAATGAATACAATAAAATAAAATGATGAAAGTAAAATGGAATTTTTAAAATTTACAAAAAGTAAATAGTATAGGAGAGTATAGGAGAAAAACGAAAGAATTTTTTTTATAAAAACAGAAACTAAAAATATTTTTTCTCCTTCTGTAATTAAGAATAAGAAAAGAAAAAATTAAAAAAAAATGACTGCATGGACCAGCAAACGGAATGAAATAAAATTTTGATTACATCCAGTTTCCCCTAGAAGTTAAACTATGAAGCACTTCACAGTCTGTAAACTAAGCAGGTGGATAGACTTGTGGCCTTCCTCTAGAGCTTGGTTGTCCCAGCTGGATGGAGCTTGGTTTAGCAGCTCTGTTCTCTACTGGATTGTGCTTCTTAGTTTACTGGGGTGGATCTTTGTGGCGTGTGTGTATGTGTATATGCATGTGTGGGAGGGGTGAAACTGGTGTCTTCCAGCTATCCAGTCTCTAGCATCAGAACTCTGTGCTCTCTCTGACCAGTAATCAAGCACCCCTCCTTTGTCTCCAGCTTCTGTCCACTCCCCACTTCTACACTGTCCATAACCAAGCCTTCAGCCTGCCAGGCGGTACCTCCTTCCCAAGTTTTATCTCAGATGGGGCTGTGTTTCCAAACCCTTCACTTTAAATTAAAAAAATAATAATAATAATTTTTTTTAATTTCTTTTTGAGACAGAGAGAGACAGAGCATGAGCAGGGGATGGGCAGAGAGAGAGGGAGACACAGAATCTGAAGCAGGCTCCAGGCTCTGAGCTGTCAGCAAAGAGCCTGACGCGGGGCTTGAACTCACAGACTGTGAGATCATGACCTGAGCTGAAGTCCGATGCCCAACCGACTGAGGCATCCAGGCACCCCTCAAGCCCTTCACTTTTGAGGGCCCTGTGGCTTTGACTCGCTCAGACCCTCTGGGAGAGGGTCTCACCAGGCAGTGGCCGAGTACCAGCCTGCCCCCAGGAATGTTCGCATGACCACAATGCTGCAGATGCCCAAAGACTATGACTGGGTGCAAGCCCACCCCAGAAAAATTTCCTGTGATCGTATAGCAGCAGCATTTCAGGGATTATGGTAAATCACAACACACACCTGGTGCCAGGCTTCACCCTTAGAGTCCTTATTCCAACACCAATAAACGTGGCTGTTCTCTGGGATCCACCGGGACCTTTGCCTGTGGGGAGGACACACAGCCTCTACCAAATCTCCTCCCAGCAGTGGAACCCCCTCTCCCCTTGTGGCTTGAGGACCTCTCTGACCTTGGTGTCTGCTCCTGGTGATTCACCCCTCTCACCAGAGCTCTACCCAGTATGGAGCTGCTGAGTTTCAGACTCTGCCCTCCACTGTTTATAGCTTCTTAAAGGTATTTAAACCCCTCTCCTTTCTCCATTCTCCTTTCTTCTTTCTCCCTTTCTTGTTCAGTCCCTTATGGGTGTTTCCACTCTTTCTCTTTCTCTCCAGCTGCTTTCGGAGGAAGTGCTTTTCCTGTACTCTCCCCTGTCTCCATCCTCTCTCGGCAATTAAAAACAGCTCCCTACCCTCCTCGGCTTCTATCTCCCCCAGTTCACCTCTCCGTGCCATGTACCTGCCATGTTCTGTGGTTCAAGTTGTGCAGATTGTATTGTTAATCCTTAAATCAGTTTTCTAGGTGTGCAAAATGGTTCGGTGCTGCACTAGCTGCATTTCAGAGATGAGAGATGTAAAAAAACTTCCATGCTGTTCTGCCATCTTGGCCCCTCCCTCTCATTATAGTTTTGATTTGCATTTTCCTGGTGATAAGTCATGATAAGCAACTTTCCATTGATGTGTTTGCCATCTATCTTCTTTGGAGAAATGTCTGTTTATGTCTTCTGCCCATTTTTTTTAACTGAATTATTTGGTTTTTTGGGTGTTGGCTTTCATAAGTTCTTTATATATTTTGGATATTAACCTTTTATTAGATATGTCACTTGCAAATACCTTCTCCCATTCCATAGGTTGCCTTCAGTTTTGTTCGTTGTTCCCTTCTCTATACAGGAGCTTTATATTTTGATGAAGTCAAAATAGTTTATTTTTGCATTCGTTTCCCTTACCTCATGAGATATATCTAGTAAGAAGTTGCCTGGGCCAATGTCAAAGATGTTTCTGCCTGTGTTCTCTATGATTTTTGCGGTTTCTGGTCTCACATTTAGGTCATTGCTCTTTTTTGAATTTGTCTTTGTATGGTCTAAGAAAGTGGTCCGGTTTCTTTCTTTGGCATGTTAACATCCAGTTTTGCCACCACAATTTAATGAAGACACTGTCTTTTATCCATTGGATATTTTTTCCTATTTTGTTGAATATCAATTGACCATATAGCTGTGGGGTCATTTCTGGCTTTTCAATTCTGTTCCATTTTCTATGTGTCTATTTCAGTGCCAGTACCATACTGCCTTGATCACTACAGCTTTGCCATATAGCTTGATTTCTGGAATTGTGATGCTTTTCTTTTTCAAGGTTGCTTTGGCTTTTCAGGATCTTTTGTGCTTTCATCCAAATTTTAGGATTGTTTTTTCTACCTCTGTGAAAAATGCTCCTGATGTTAAGATAAGGGTTGCATTAAATTGGTCATGTTGTAGACACTAATTCTAAAGTTCTTTCTTGTCTATCAAGAAATCAGGATGCAGAAATAAAAGCGAGAGATGGCTAATGTCCAGGGAAAGACAAGAGTCCCAAATAAGGATCCTTTCCGCATTTTTATTAGGATCAGAAGGCTTACAAACATGGTGATGGATGTGCACAAAGAGACAATGATTCTGTGTACATTAACGCATGGACGTGAGGGAAAGGGGGTCTTGAAGACATTCGGGGTTAGGGGTTTGGGTTAATACAAAACAAAATCCTGGTGCTGGGCAGCTGGGCAGAAGATTGTTTGCAGTGGACATGAGGCACTGCCTCTGTTTACCTTAGGTAGCCTAGGGGTTGAGACAGGACACGTGACCTCAGGGTTAACAAGGCACCTTTCTTTTGTTAATCATCTCTGCTCTGGACAGCTTCACCCATAGCACAGAGCAGTGGTCCATAGCCCAATTTACCCATTTACTTAACTTGGTCCGTCCTTCCTGTGAAAGCAGTTTTCTGCTACGGTACTAAATTGGGGGCAATTTTGCCCTGAACTCCTGGGGGGGGGAGAAAGAGAGAGAGAGAGAGCCCCCTCCTCTCGCTCTTCCCCCCACCCCTCTCCTAATCTTGTTTATTTCATATACCTATGTTCTATATTGGGGCCTTTGCCCTGCCCTCTCTATACTGGGGCTTCTGCCCCGCCTTCTCTATACTTATTTACCTAATCTTGTTTACCCAAACTTGGGTGTGAGCATCCTATGGCTTTGTAATTCTTTATGCCTTGTTAACCCATTGGTATAAGCCCAGGGAATTTCTAAGCTTATTCCCCACAGTTTCACCTTTTTTGTTTCTTTGGTTCTTCTAGTTTTGTGTTTGAGGGCCGTCATGATAAGCGCCTGGTCCTTGTTTTGCTTTTGGATGGCTTGAAGAGTGGTTCTGCAAAGACATAAAAAGAGGCATAGTAAAAGCATTCCACTTCCCAAAGTCACCCAGAATTTGAGATGGGTGCTAGCCGCAAGTGAGAAAGGATTTACATCACGCCACATTCCCAAGCAATCAGCCCATTTATTTTTAAGCCGATCCTCTGCATATTGTAGCTGTTGGCACAAAGTCATATCTAAATCTTCTATATTGTCAGAGGGGTGGGAAGAAAAGACACGGCGGAGGTGTGTCTGGACAGGACAGCATCCCAAGCCAGGGGATGACTATAAGGAATGCCAGTCATGCAGATATGCTGGTAGTTAGGGTCACAGGGCAGCTTAGAGTGAAGGAACAAGGCCTCTTGTTGTTGCAGGGAGTATGGCCAGAGTCGCAAAAAATGAGTCTGCAAACAAAGTGCAGTTAAGTGAAGATCCTCATACTCCAGTCTGAATGAGGCCCCGACTCCAGAATGAAGCTTCTTTTTATTAGGATAATTGCTAAAGACTACGTGCATAAAGTCAGCTAAGCAAGTGTGTTAATCAATCTAATGGTTTAGCTTTTCAAGGTTGAATTTCAAGTTACTTGGTTTCTATAACACTAGGAAGGGTCAGGTGTCAAGGAGGATCCAGCCCTGGACAATGTTAATGGCTCTAGGCGTCCCTTACTAGCAGCAGCCACCTTCAGCTGTGTAAACATGTCCTAAGGCCTTTCACCTTCTCCAGCCCTTCCCTTTTGAAGTCTTTTCCTTTGATGCTTCTCTCCTGCATCTCCCACATCTGCCCCTTTTTCTTTCATTTGGCAAAGCTGGAGGGCAAAGACAGAGGCTAGTGAGGCATATTCTCGCCTTCGTTGTCTTCTTCTCTAGACTAGGTATATGCAAAGTAATAAGACAAAGATTAATATAAAAATACCAATCTCAGAAAAGCTTAAGGGTTTTATGTAATTCATTGGATTCAATTCCGAGATTCAATCAGTTATCTCAGATAGAGAAGGAGCACCAGAAATCATCTCAAGTTTATTTTTGAATGTTTCATAAACGTCCTTTTGCAATTGAGCTACATCAGCAGGGGTATTGCCTTGATTAAGAAGGTGTTGACACACCAGGTCCCATGAAATCTTAGATTGATTATATACATGGGGGAGGGGGGTGACACAAAAGGTGGTTATGTTCCAATCACATTGAAGCTTTATCTGTTGTTGTAAACTAATCAATTGATCTCCCAGAAAAAGAACAGCTTGTTGCAAGTCAGATAATTGGCTCTCTATTTGTGTATCAATCAGCCGTTGGCTGTTCCACAGCCTTTCTGAATCTTGATGCCAGTTTTGTAAAAAGTGGGTGGTTTGTACAGTCTGATGCAGAACAAAACCGGCTGTTGCTGCTGTAGCTGTAATAGCTGTAGCTTGTAAATAATCCCAAGTACAGCAGTTACCAGTAAAGCTACAAACCATCGGGCACGGTGTAAGACACGTTTCAATATTTCATCTATGAGATACATTTCTGGGGAGTATTGCCAAGACAGATCCATGGTTACAGGCATCCAAACCCCATTTCGTGCCTTAAGGATAATATAAGCTTTGTTCTTTCCTGGTTAAAAGAAATAGTAGAATTAAGACAAGTAAAAAAAAAAAAAATGATGGCAAGTAAGAAGATTGTTATCAAGGTCCCAATGAGGCATGCCTAACATAAACAGAAAAGGAAGTCTGACACATGCTTGAATTTTATGAGTCTCATTGATTCTAAAAGAGATGGAGAATTTATTTGAAATATTCATTAAGTGGCCTTTCCAAGTGGTCATGCCTAATAATCCAGTACCAATTTTCCAGAGTTCTGAATGAATTGGTCCATCAGGTAAACGTGGGCTGGGGGGAGTCATCGCTCCTTCATGCCATACAATGGGTTCAGATGTTACATCTGAAATGATGTCGTCTTGATATCGATACCATAGGAGCTCTCTTTTGGAGTATTTGGTCTGAGCAGAGCCTACAGAGGCTCAATTAAGGATGCTTCCTTTGGAAGTATTAAGAAGAACTCTACCAACCTCTCCTCTACAGAGCTCCCAATTAACCCATTCCTCAGGATTTATAACCTTTCTTAATTGACATCGAGGCAATTTAGGAGGGTGAGCATATGTAATTCTCTGACTTCTCATGGAGACTCCCTGTAGTAAATACAATATAGAGACATTAGTCCCATTGGTTATTTTTGCTATCCATGCCTGTGAACGAAATGTAACACAGTGTTCACCTATTCCAAAGCATATAAGTGGCCCATCTGCACCTACAGAATATTCAGGGATTATTTTTCCTTCTTCTTCTGGTTTAAATGGGCCTCTATTATCACAAGGTTCAGGCAACTGGACTGAATCATTTACATAAACTGGGAAAGAGGGATCATCCCATGTAATTTATCTATTAAGAGGTGGATTTGGAATATAAGCCCAATATGTGTGATTCTCTTTAGTACTCACGGTTAAAATAAGAACTGATACCATGGCAATATACAGAGTAGTAGAAGTCTTAGGTGTTCCTGTTTTTTTTTGGAGGATCTGTTCTTCTTCTAGAGTCATCTTCTTCATCTGTCCCCATGTCGGAGGTTTGGCTTTCATTGTTTTTTCGGTTCTTCTTTTTATTTCTCGTTTGAGGCTTAATTCTTCCCTATCTTTCTCCAGTGGTTGAAAATTATCGACTCTTTTTCTCTTCGCCCATCTGTTCATATTGTGGTTTTAATTGCCGGACTGGGAGCTAGATACCTCCATTATCTGTGGCTACAAGAGAAAATCCCCAACCCCACGATTTAACATGCCCAGGGAACCATTGGTTGTTATCATTTTCCAAAATATTGGTTGTGAAAAGGATCTGGTATTAGAGGCTGTGTGATGTTTTACAGCTGCGGTGAGCTCTTGTTCAACTCTTAAATCCAGAAAATTAAGCGTAAATAATGCTTTCATTAATTGATTCTTTGGATCCAAGGCCATATCCCCCTGTTTTTGTTTTTGTAACATGGTTTTTAATATACGATTAGCACGTTCAATAATACCTTGACCTTGTGGATTGTAAGGAATGCCTGTAGTATGGTGAATGCCCCATTTTTGGCAAAATATAAGAAAAGTGTGAGAAGTATGAGCGGGGCCATTGTCAGTTTTAAGATTCCAGGGGAGTCAGTCCCATTGTGGCAAATGCTTCTAAAAGGTGCTGAATAACATGGGCCGTTTTTTCTCCTGACAAAGGTGTAGCCCATATAAAACCAGTATATGTATCTATTGATACACGTACATATGCAAAGCGACCAAGTTGTGGAACATGAGTAACATCCATTTGCCATAAATCATTAGGTTGTTGACCTCTGGGATTAACGCCCAGAGAGTACAGAGGAATGACAATAAGCCCACAAGTGGGGCAGTGTGTGATAATTTCTCTAGCTTGTTTAAGGGAAATAGAAAAGCATTTACATAAGCCTTTAGCATTAAGATGAGTCAGATTGCAGGGGCGCCTGGGTGGCTCAGTAGGTTGAGAGTCTGACTTTGGCTCAGGTCATGATCTCGCAGTCCGTGAGTTCGAGCCCCACGTCAGGCTCTGTGGTGACAGCTCAGAGCCTGGAGCCTATTTCAGGTTCTGTGTCTCCCTCTCCCTCTCTCTCTGGCCCTCCCCCGTTCATGCTCTGTCTCTCTCTGTCTCAAAAAAATAAAATAAACTTCAAAAATTAAAAAAAAATATGAGTCGGATTGTGAAAATCTTGTGCTGTAATAACAGGAGTTGCCAATAAGGAATCCACTGTAGTGTTCCCTTCTGCTAAGGGGCCAGGGAGGCCAGAATGAGATTGTATGTGAGTATGATATGCCCCGATTCAAGGGACCCCCGAAAACAAACCACCAGAGTCCAGAGTCAAAGCCAAGCGGCAAGGGTCGTTTATTGCAGGTTCGAACCCGGACCTCCGCGCACTCGTTGCCGGTGACGCTAAGAGGCCCCGAGCGAGGTTTTTACGGCACTTTTATAGACAGGCACAAACAGGTTATGGGAAAGTTAGGGATTTTTCATGGTTACAGAGCTGTTATTGTTGACATTTAAATTTGAACACTCAGCAGAACTTGATTGGTTCCCGCCTTTAGGTCAAACCACAACCGAGCACGCCCTGGCTGGTTCCAGGAACGGCGGAGAAGGGGGGGGGGTCTTTTCCTTGCGGTTGTGGGTACACCTGATAATTTTTCTTTAGTCTCTCATTCTCCCCTTTCTTTGGTGCCTCAAGAGCCAATCTTGGGTCTTATGTGTCTGATTCAAATGTTTCGGTAACGATAGGTTGGTATTGGGTTTTAAGGACCATTAGTTGGACCGTGTTAACCCGATCTTTGATAAAGGCAACTAGCCTATTAATAATATAAGGCCCGAAGGTGAGGAGGAGGAGGAGTATAAGGGGCCCAGCTAGAGTAGAAAGCAGGGTGGCTAGCCATGGGGACTGATTGAACCAAGATTCAAACCAGCCTTGTTGTTGTTCTCGCTCACGCCTCTGTTTGGCCAGGCCTTCTCTAACTTTAGTCATGGACTCTTGGACTACTCCGGTGTGGTCAGCGTAAAAATAGCATTCTTCTCTCAAGGCTGCACATAAACCTCCCTGTTGGAGGAAGACTAGATCTAGCCCCCTTCGGTTCTGTAGGACTACTTCAGAAAGGGAGGTCAGAGATTTTTCGAGGTGCGAGATTGAGTCCTCAAGTCTGGCTATATCCTCATCAATGGCTGCCCTTAGGCTATTGAATCCCCGGTGCTGGGTGGCTAGTGATGAGATCCCTGTTCCTGCCCCTATGGTACCGAGGCCAAATAAGGTGGCCAAGGTTATGGCCGTAAAGGGCTCCCGTTTTGTTCTTATTGACTCTCTTGCTTCCGTCCCTTCTGTCCACAGATCATATACAACATTTTCTCGGTGGTAAATAACCTTTGGAAATACTAATACCATGATACAATATTCAGTTGACGAATTAAAAACATTTCTGCTGAAAAACATTTCTGCTAACACATGGGGTGAGCCCTGTCTTAGAACAAATCCACCAACTGTCAGGAGCTGGAATTATCCATTTAGATTCATTTATAGAGTAATTAGTCGGGGCACAGAGCTGGATATGGCTAGAGGGGACCTTTCCTATACAAGTCCCATTGCCAGTGACTGCTTGCAGTGTGAGGCCGGGGCTCTTTCGATTCCACCTGCAAGCTGCTGGCGACTCTTCTCCTGATTGTGAAAAAGGGGCAGCTAGACCTACGGCTTCGTAGAAGGGGGGTTTTATATCATAACACAACCAGCAGGCCCTTGTCGCCTCAGGGTCCGATCGGTTTAAGGCCTCATACGCTGCTGTTAGCAATTTCCATAGGGAGTCTATGCCTTCTGGGTTCTGATTTTCTTGGACAGCTTGTGCTTTTACTCCTGGGGTAAGGACGGGGGTCCTGCTGGAGGGAGTAGTGGGGATCTGCCTGGGGATAGGCTCGTCTTTTTTTTTTTTCCTAATACCTGATTTGGCCCCACTGGTTGTACAAGAGGGGAGGCTTTTAATTTTATTTGAATGGCAGTCCCAAAGAGGGGACGTTGATATAAGTAGAGTCCCCAAGTGAGTCCTAAGACCCATCGCCTGTCTTTTTTCCTTTCCTCTGTAAATCTTACACGAATAAGGTTACAGTTTTCATCATACCTGGTGCGGGTACATGGTCGGACATAGGACATTTCAATAAATTGGGGTTTTACTTTCCACTTCCATTCCCCATCATTGGAGGTGACATAACTCCAGGCTGCGCAATAGAGGGTTTCAAACCCTCCACATGTGCGCCTCATCGCCCCCGTCCTAAATCCCGGACATGCATAAAATCCATTTCTGCTTATTGATACCCTCCTTTGCAGTTGCCTCCATTTACCTCCTTCCATTTCTTCTAATGGACTAACTTTTTCTAAATTGAAATATAGATCTGGCCACCAGGTATTTAATGGGGCAGTTCCTAGGGTTTTGTTGTAGACTTCATGAGTCTCTAAATTAGTAATTTCCCATGTCAAATTATAGGGGTTGTGGGGGTTTGGATCTACAGACAGAGTTTGCAGAACAATCAAGAGGAGGGCAAGTACCATAGGTACGGTTTAGTCCGTTGGCGGCGTAGGGTCAATTTTAAAGGATTGTCCTTAGTCCGGTCAACAGTCCAGGTTGTCTTTGAGGGTCCGATGAGGTCTGAGAACGGGTCCACCGGTTTGGCGTGGGTGTAATGGATCCAGGCGGCGATTCTGTCTACTTTGATGGCCGTAGGCGTTGTCAGGATGACCTGGAAGGGTCCTTTCCACTTGGGTTCGAGTCTCCTGCCGATGACGTTTGACGAGGACCCAATCCCCGGGTCAGAATTGATGAGGAATAAGCGGGGGTCCAGTCTCATAAAGTTCTTTTAATTTGGGCCATACATCTTCATGGACCCTCTGCAAGGCTTGTAGGGAGAGCAAGAGTTCAAGACCATTATCGTTCTCAGTTTTGACAAGGTCATCTTTTAGGTTAGGGATGGGTGGGGGGTGGTCTACCATGCATTATTTCATAGGGTGTGAGTCCCAGTTTGTATGGGGAGTTACGCACCCTGAACAGAGCGTAGGGGAGAAGGACTACCCACTTAGTGCCAGTCTCCATGGTCAATTTGGTTAGGGTCTCTTTTAATGTTCTGTTCATTCTTTCTACCTGCCCTGACTGAACTTTGGGGTCGGTATGCACAATGTAATTTCCAATCAACCCCAAGTATGGAAGCCAGTCCCTGACTTACCTTAGAGACGAATGCAGGTCCATTGTCTGACCCTATCATTACTGGAAAACCATACCTGGGCAGGATTTCTTCCAGGATCTTTTTGGCTACAATCTGCGCCGTTTCATTCTTGGTTGGAAAGGCTTCGGTCCATCCTGAAAAGGTACCTACAAAAACTAGCAAATACTTATATCCATATTTTCCTGGTTTTACCTCAGTGAAATCTACTTCCCAATAGGTCCCCGGTCTGCTCCCTCTTTGTCTTGCCCCTGATGTCTGAGGATTACTACTCGCATTGTTGAGTTGGCACACAGTACATTTAGTGACTACTTGATCAACCTTATCGGAGACATTTTTGATTCTCAGTCCAGCCTGTCTCATTAAATCTAACATTCGCCGGGAACCTAGGTGGGTGCTGTGATGGATCCGCTCTAGAACCTGCCATCCTAGCTTCTCTGGGAGTATAGTGCTGTTCTTGGAGTCTCTCCACCAGCCATCTTTGACTCGGGTCATAGGAAGTTTACTCATCCATTGAAGATCGCTTTCTGAATACTCAGGGCTGGGGGGCAATTCCCGGGGTCCGGGATCTGGCAGCTGTAGGGTCAGTAATTGCGCTGGGGGCCGAGCTATGTTTTTTGCAGTCCGATCGGCCAAATTGTTGCCCTGGGAAACTGGGTCGGTTGTCTTCTGATGTCCTGGGCAATGCACAATTGCTAGCTTTTTGGGTTCCCATAAGGCTGCTAGTAGGGCTAGAATCTCTTCTTTATTTTTGATGTCTTTTCCTTCAGCCGTGAGGAGCCCCCATTCTCTGTGTATCGCCCCATGTACATGAGCGGTGGCAAAAGCATATCGGCTATCAGTGTATACGGTTAGCTTGCGATCTCTTCCTAACTTTAGGGCCTGGGTTAAGGCTATTAGCTCAGCCTTCTGGGCCGAGGTTCCGGGGGATAGAGCTTCTGCCCACACCACCTCGGTCTCTGAAGTCATGGCCGCCCCCGCATAACTTTGTCCTTGGTGAACAAAGCTGCTTCCATCGGTAAACCAGATGGCGTCTGCGTCCGATAATGGCTGATCCTGCAAGTCCTCTCGAATCCCATAAACCTGTGCCAGTATGTCAGTGCAGTCATGAAGTGGGGTCCCCATGTCTGGATCTGGCAGCAGTGATGCTGGGTTCAGGGCCATCGGGGGGGGGGCGTGAAGATGATCCTGTGGGGATTCAGTAGCAGTCCCTGGTAATGAGTGAGTCGGGCATTGCTCAGCCATCGGTCAGGCGGCTGTTTGAGGATGCCTCCGATGGCGTGCGGGGTGGTGACTTGTAGTTCTTGGCCCATGGTCAGCTTATCAGCGTCTTTTACCATCAGGGCAGTGGCTGCAATCATCCGGAGACAGGGTGGCCATCCGGCGGCCACTGGATCTAACTTCTTAGATAGATAAGCGACTGGCCTGCGCCAGGGCCCCAAATGTTGGGTTAGCACCACCTTAGCTATGCCCCGGCTCTCATCTACATATAGGTGGAAGGGTTTGGAAACATCGGGGAATCCCAAGGCAGGTGCTGATAGCAGGGCAGTTTTGATTTGCTGGAAGGCCTGTTCGGCTTCTTCCGTCCAACTAAAGGGCTGGTGATCTTTTGTTGCCTGGTATAGGGGTTTTGCTAGTTCAGCAAACCTTGGTATCCATAGTCTGCAGAACCCAGCCGACCCCAGGAATTCCCTCACCTGTCGTGGTGTCTGCGGTCTGGGAATACGAAGGACGGTTTCCTTCCGGGCATCCGTTAGCCAGCGTTGCCCCCCTTTCAGTAAGTAACCCAGGTAAGTTACCTCTGACTTGCAGATCTGAGCCTTTTTTGCTGAGGCGCGGTAACCTAAGGTTCCCAGAGTTCGCAGGAGACCTTCAGTTCCCTGGATGCAGGTTTTGGGCATCTCGGCAGCTATCAAGAGATCATCAACATACTGCAGGAGAGTTATATTTGGGTGTTGTCTGTACTCACTTAAATCTTCGTGTAGAGCCTCGTCAAACAGGGTCGGAGAGTTTTTGAATCCTTGCGGTAGTCTGGTCCAGGTGAGTTGGCCATTTATGCCCCTGTCTGGATCTGTCCACTCGAACGCAAATAGCTCTTGACTTTTAGGCGCTAGTGGTAGGCTGAAAAAAGCATCTTTTAGATCCAGAACAGTATACCATTGTTTTTCTGGGCTGAGGGCGCTCAAGAGAGTATAGGAGTTAGGAACGGTTGGATGTATGTCCATCACCCGCTTATCGACTTCTCTCAGGTCCTGCACTGGTCTGTATTCCCCGCTGTTGGGTTTGCACATGGGCAGCAGGGGGGTATTCCATGCTGAGTGGCAGGTGCGTAGGACCCTGAAGTCAAGGAGGCGGCGGATATGCGGTGTGATGCCATTTTTGGCTTCCGCGGGCATAGGGTATTGGCGCACGCGGATGGGGTCCGTCCCGGGCTTGACCTCTATAAATAGGGCTGGGCGATGTTTTGCTAGCCCCATACCACCTGTTTCTGCCCACGCGTCTGGGAAGCGTTGAAGCCAGGGCTCGATACCCTGATCCAGAGGAGTGGGTTTCTGATGGAGCCTGTATTCATCTTCCAGTCTCACAGTGAGTACAGATATGGGTTGGTTGTGAAAGTCAGTCACTGTGGGTCCTCCCGGTTGGAAATGAATTTGGGCCCCCATTTTGGTAAGCAAATCCCTCCCCAACAGGGGGCAGGGGCTGTCGGGAATGACCAGGAAGGAGTGGGTTACCTTCCCAGTCCTTAAGTCTACAGTCCTTTGAGTTGTCCAGGGGTACTTTTTTATTCTGGTGGCCTCTTGTACCCAGGATGATTTTTCAGATACTTTTCCATGGGGCTTGACCAGAACTGAGTGTTGTGCCCCGGTGTCAACTAGGAACTGGACCGGGATCCCCTCCACTTGCAACATTACCCTAGGTTCGGGGAGGGGATCCGAACCCCGTCTTCCCTATTCTGTATCTTGGGTAAACAGTATGGGGGCTGTTTTAAGCTGCCATTGTCCTTGGCTGGGGCGGGGTTGTTTCTTCTTGGGGCCTTCTCGCATCCAATGGCCTTTTTCTTTACAATAGGCGCATTGATCTTTATCTAAGTGCCGCCTGGGAGGGCGTGTTGTTTGAGTGCCTTCTGGGGGTGGCTGTTCTTTCTGGACTATAGCGGCCAGGACTTTAGTCATTTTCTCTGTGGCCTTGATCTGTCTCTTTTCTGGGGCGTCCCTGTTGTTGTAGACCCGTTGTGCTATACGGAGCAGATCCTGGATCTGTTTACCTTCTAAATCCTCTAGCCTTTGGAGTTTTTTTTTTTTTTTTTTTTTTTTTTTTTTTTTTGTCAGGAGCTGCTTGATTTACAAAGGACATAACGACAGCAGCCTGGTTCTCAGGGATTTCTAGATTCATGGGGGTAAACTGTCTAAAGGCTTCCATTAGTCTCTCTAAGTAAGCAGCTGGACTCTCTGTCTTTCCCTGTACGACCGAATATACCTTAGCCAAATTGGTGGGCTTGCGAGCAGCAGCCCGGACACCCGCCATCAGAGTCTGGCGATAAATGAGTAACCTTCCCCTACCTTCTGCCGTGTTGTAGTCCCATTCATCCTGTGGAGGTCTGGTTAGGGGGAAAGGCACATTAATGAGGTCAGGGTTAGATGTCGGCTGACCGTCGTCTCCGGGAATCAGCTTTCTTGCTTCTAATTGGATCCTCTCTCGCTCCTCTGTAGTGAACAGGATGCGGAGGAGCTGCTGACAGTCGTCCCAGGTGGGCTGGTGGGTGAACATGACACTGTCTAAAAGAGCTATTAGGTCTTTAGGGTTATCAGAGAATCGAGCGTTCTGTGTTTTCCAGTTGTACAGGTCACTGGTGGAAAAGGGCCAATACTGGAGTTGGGGGTTGCCTGTTTCATCTGGGGATCCTATTTCCCGCAGGGGTAGGGCCACAGTGGAGTCAGGGAGGCGAGGGTTTGGCTCACGCTGGGTGCGCCCGCGGGTTCGGCGGGCTGGCCCCTTGTGGTTGGTTTCGTTTTCAATGGGGCCCGGCTCGGCTGCTGCCTCCTGTCCTCCTGGTTCTGGCGCAGCTGCCGCTTCCCATCCTCCCGGTTCCCCTAGGGGGGCAACTAGCGGGGCGACTGGCGGGGCGGCTGCTGTGGGCAGGGCCCGGGGTACGAGGGGAGGGGGATGATAGGATGGAGGGTCTAGGGATAGTAGGTCCTGAATGTCGGTCAATATGGGATACAAGGGTGCAGATGGCGTCTTTGGCTTTGGGGGGTCTGTGGGCCGCATGGCAAGGGCCTTACATGCTCCTGATGACAGGAAGGGGGCCAACCAAGGGGGTGGATTTCCTACCAAATCTTGCCATACTAGAATGTAGGGAATCTGATCCGGGTGCCCCTCGCGACCCGGTAGAAAAATCTTTGACTTCACCTTAGCGATTATAGGGAGGCAAAAAGTTCCTTCGTGTGGCCATCCAACGCTGAAGGTTGGCCATTCGGAGCGGCAGAGGGTTATTAATTTTCCCCTCCGGATGTCTAGACTCAAATTCTGTCCTCTGGTTCTAACATCCCTGAAGTTAGCAACAAGGAGAGAAAGAGGAGTGCTTTGAGATTGGCCCATCTGTATCCTGGAGGTGGAGAAAAGGATTGAAAGGAGAGATAGTAAAGTTAGGAGGATTCCCGGTTGTGCCAGGCCAGGTCACCTGTGAAAGAGAAGGGGGTCAGCGCTTAAAGGTTACAGAATAAAGAACACAACACATAGATCACTAGCGTGTTTCGGGTGTCTGTCACCCGGACAGAAGAATTCCGACGGGCCCAAAAAGCTGCCCCAGACGGGTGCCAGTGGACGTCTCCTACTGGACCCGACCGACTGCCCTATAGCACGTCCGCCAGGGCTGTGTCAGTCCCCGATACAGATCCCGTGCAGGAGAGAGCCAGAAACGAACAGAGGATATACAGACAGAAACGGACAGAGCCGGCTCACTTACCGATCAGTCTCAGGGACGACCCGTTGACTTGGGGTCTGGTGGGCTTGGGGGGAGGGATCCTGGACGAGCCCCCAAATTATATGCCCTGATTTGAGAGACCCCTGAAAACAAACCACCAGAGTCCAGAGTCAAAGCCAAGCGGCAAGGGTCGTTTATTGCAGGTTCGAACCCGGATCTCTGCGCACTCGTTGCTGGTGAGGCTAAGAGGCCCCGAGCGAGGTTTTTACAACACTTTTATAGACAGGCACAAACAGGTTATGGGGAAGTTAGGGATTTTTGGAGGTTACAGAGCTGTTATTATTGACATTTAAATTTGAACACTCAGCAGAACTTGATTGGTTCCCGCCTTTAGGTCAAACCACAACCCGGCACGCCCTGGCTGGTTCCAGGAATGGCGGAGGGGGGGGGGGAGGGGGGGGTCTTTTCCTTGCGGTTGTGGGTACACCTGATAATTTTTCTTTAGTCTCTCAAGTAATGTATATAGGATGGGATCGATGTTGGAGACAATGTTGGACTTGAAAAAATAAGTCAGACAATTCTGAGACATCTGAATAAATATTAACGGTTTCCAAGTTTTCAATCACTTTTTTAGAATAGGCTGAATCCTTTAAGATATTGATGGAGGAGGAAACATCCTTAAGTAATAAAAATATGGCCAAGAGTTCATCCTTTTGTACTGAAGCATATGGGGATTTTACACATTTAGAAGTAGGACCATAATATGCAGAATAACTGGATTTGTTGGCATCTGTAAAATAATTAGGTCCATTTACAGGTACTGACTGTACAATTCGAGGCATGATAAAGGAGGTGGTTTTGATAAATTCAATTAATTTGGATTTAAGATAATGGTTGTCTATGTGACCTATATAATTTGCAACTCCAAGTTGCCATGAAATGCATTGCCGATATGCCATGGATATTTGTTTTTTTGTTTTGTTTTGTTTTGTTTTTTGTTTTTTTTTTTTTTTTAATTTTTTTTTCAACGTTTATTTATTTTGGGGACAGAGAGAGACAGAGCATGAACGGGAGAGGGGCAGAGAGAGAGGGAGACACAGAATCAGAAACAGGCTCCAGACTCTGAGCCATCAGCCCAGAGCCTGACGCGGGGCTCGAACTCACGGACCGTGAGATCGTGACCTGGCTGAAGTCGGACGCTTAACCGACTGCGCCACCCAGGCGCCCCTGCCATGGATATTTGTGCATGAGACAGAGGTACTATAATTGTCTCAGGGTCTTGGGTTGTTATTTCCTTAAGTCTCTCCCAACTCTTTAAAATTAACATTCCTGTTTTGTCTAAATATGTAGATAATTTTTTTAAGGCTTGCTGGAAAGAAATATCTGTTTTAAGATTCCATTAGCCTGCCAAAGTATTCCTGCAGGAGAATGAGGTAACAGTAAAATTAACAAGGAAACAGGTAGCAAGGAGTTAATTCAAGTAAGCTGATTGGAAGCAATTTTTTGTTCAATCCATTGTAATTTTTGGGGTGCTTCCGCAGTTAATTTCCTAGGGCTATTTAAATTGGAATTCCCTTTAAGTACATCAAAGAGATGAGTCAGTTGATAAGTAGGTATACCTAGAGTAGGACGCTACCAGTTAATGTCTCCTAGTAACTTCTGGAAATCATTCAAAGTATGCAAGGTATCTCTACGAATTTGAACATTTTGAGGCATTATTGAATTTTGTACTAATTTTTGACCTAAATAGAACAAGGGATCTTCGAATTGAATTTTGTCTTCTGCAATAAGGAGGCCATATTTTGAGAGGGTTGCCTGAGCTGCTAAAAAGAGTGCATGTAAATCATGTCGTTCGGGTAAAGCTAATAGGATTTCATCCATGTAATGGATGATCTTAGCATGAGGAAACTGAGATCGTAAATATCGGAGAGGTTTTGCAACAAAAAGCTGACAAAGACTGGGACTATTTAATATTCCTTGGGGTAAAACTTTCCGCTGAAATTTGCTTATGGGCTCCTCATGATTAATTACAGGAACGGAGAACGCAAATCTCCGAATCTTTAGGGCTTAAGGGAATGGAGAAAAAACAATCCTTAAGATCAACAATTATAATTTTCCAATCTCGAGGGATAGCAGCAGGCGTCGGAAGGCCAGGCTGTAGAGCCCCCATAGGTTGTATGATTTTATTTATGGCTCGGAGATCAGTCAGCATTCTCCATTTTCCAGATTTCTTTTGTATGACAAAAACCGGAGAATTCCAGGGACTAGTTGAAGGTTCAATATGCCTCGCTTCTAATTGTTGAGAAGCTAAAGATTTTAAAGCTGCCAGTTTTTCTTGAGAAAGCGGCCGCTGCTCTATCCATATGGGTTCATCAATAAACCATTTGAAAGACAGCGCATATTTTTGTTCTCTGGCAGGGGCCGCTAGGATACATTTGGATATCCTAGCCTTGTGGCTTTGCGTTTGAGGAAAAATATCGAGGCGTGTTTTATTGCCTTGTTGAGTTTTATCTAATTCCTTCAGTGGGTCATATCCCATGGCACACATTATATTTTTATTTTGAGTAGATATAGATGGGATATTAATATATGCACCCCACTGTTGAAGTAAATCTCTACCCCACAGATTAATGGCAATGTTAGCCACATAGGGTTTAAGAGTTGTTATCTGATCCTCGGGTCCTTCACATCTCATAATCTGTTGACTTCTTTTTATTCCCCCTAAGGAGCCAAGTCCTGTAAAAATTACAGGTATGTTCTCAACAGGCCAAGATGAAGGCCAAAACTTTTCAGATATGATGGTAACGTCAGCTCCAGTGTCTAGTAATCCTATAAAAGATTTATTATTAATTTTAAGATGTATTTTGGGGCGAAGATCTTTCAAAAATGTTTGCCAATATAGTTGTTTTCCAGTACTGCCAAAACCTCCAGTTCTGATAACAGGATTGCTTTGGCCCTCTATATAAGGAAGAATAAGTAATTGAGCAATTTTATCTCCTGGTTGAATAGTATAAGGGTTACTGGCCGGTATCATAACTTGAATTTCATTTTCATAATCACAGTCAATAACACCAGGATGCACTGTAATGCCCGAAGTTCCTAAACCTCCCACAAAAGACCACCAGAGTCGTGAGTCAAAGCCAAGCGGCAAGGGGCGTTTATTGCAGGTTCGAACCTGGACCTCTGCGCACTCATTGCCAGTGACGCTAAGAGGCCTCGATCAGAGTTGGTGTAGGGTTTTTATAGACAGGGACAAACAGCATAGGTGAGGTTTCAAATTATGAGGGGCCTGATTAGTCGATTTTAAAGTACGGACATTTGTGGTTTTCTGATTGGGCGTCCTTTGTCTGTCCTTTGGCGGGAAGGCTTTGTCCGTTACTTGTGGTGGGAGAGAAAAAAGGGGGAAGGGGATAGGTGAGGAATGTGCTAAGCAAGCAGGTTTACAGAAGCGAGAAACGCCGGTTAGTTTATGTACAACCACTCATTCCATTACATATCAGACTTCATTTAGGAAGGTTTACAACCCATTCTACTACACAGCGGGTTACATTCAGGAAAGGTCTCACAATGCTCATAGCAAACAGCAAGCAAAACAGACTTCTCAGCAATTGTATTTCTTATCAAAGATCCATAATAAGCAGAAAAGAGAACCTAGCTTTAAACTAAGGTAGGGCTGTCATTTGGATTGTTCCTTTCATTCCCCCCTTTTTCTTGTGCCTAAAGAGCCAATCTTGGATCTTCAGTTTTCTATTTGTAATGTCTCGAGCGGTTGGTACTGAGTTCGTAAGACCATTAATTGTACAGCATTGAACCTGTCTTGGACAAAATTAATAATTTTGTTTATGATGCAGGGGCCGAATGTGAGAGCGAGAAGTAGGATGGCCAGAGGCCCGAGTAAGGCGGAGAGCAGGGTAGTTAACCATGGGGATGCACTGAACCAGGATTCAAACCATCCAGCCTCTTGTTCTCTTTCCTTTTTTCGTTTATTTAGCCCTTCTCGGACCTTGGCCATAGAATCTCTTACTATTCCTGTGTGGCCAGCATAGAAACAACATTCTTCTCCTAGTGCTGCACAGAGACCACCCTGCTGTAGGAACAGCAGGTCTAATCCTCTCCTGTTTTGTAAAACTACTTCCGAGAGGGAGGTTAGGGACTTTTCAAGCGAAGTGATGGCAGTTTCTATTCTTTCTATATCTTTGTCAACCGCTTCTCTAAGTATACTAAATCCCTTGTTTTGTATAGTTAAGGCCGAGATCCCTGTCCCGGTTCCGATGGCCCCGAGTCCAAATATGGTGGCCAGAGTTAGAGCCCCTGCAGTAATGAGTTCTCTTTTAGTCACTCTTTTAGGTGCTATCCACATCTGGTCTACATACTCAGCTGTGTGGTATATGATTTTTGGGAACACAATTACCATTACACAGAATTCCGACTGATTGAACATGTCCTTATAGAGGCAAGGGGTTAATCCCGCATGAGAACAAAGCCACCATGAGTTATTTGGTGGAATAATCCAGTTCTCTGAAGTATTGAATATATTCCTGTTACTTATGCATAAGTGGCTATATTTTGTTGGCACTGTTCCTATACATGTCCCATTTCCCGTAAGCACTGGTAGTGTGAGGCCGGGTCTTCTCTGTCCCCAACTGCAAGCGTCTGAGTTGTTTGCAGTGCTATAATTTCCTGTTATTGCTACTGACTCGTAAAATGGAGGTTTTGTGGAATAGCACAGCCAACAAGCTTCTGTTTCATTGGGTTTAGTATGGTTTAAGGCCTTATAAGTGGTATTTATCATTACCCATAAGGGGTCATCTTTGAATGGGATTTGAATTTTTTGGGGTTTTTTCGGGGTCACCTGAGTGGTCGAAGAACTAGTACCCATGCCCGTGGTGTCAGTAGGCTTACTAGTGGGCCCTGGAGTAGTAGTAGGCTCACTTGTGGCCCCTATTACTGGATTCGGTCCTACTAACACTGGTGGAACCTTGGGTTGTACCTTTAGTTTTATCTGAATAACAGTTGCAAAGTAAGGCGGTCCCCGATACAGGTGAATTCCCCAATTTAGCCCCGTAATCCATCTCGTCTCCTTTTTTCCGTCCTCTAGGAATTTGATACGAATAAGGTTACAGGCGCGGATCTGCTTGGGACAGGGGCTGGCAAATTTCATGTCAATATAATGGGGTTTTACCTCCCATTTCCAGCTTCCATCATTGATAGTGACACAACTCCAAGCCTTACAGTAGAGGGATTCGACTCCTCCACAGGTTTTTTTCATTGCTCCTGTTCTGAACCCGGGACATGCATAAAACCCACCAGATCTTATGCGCTTTTTTTCATTTTCTGGGGTTCCGGTCCATGACGGATTAGGACGCTGGCGGCTTCCGCTGGGGGGAAGTACCCCCATGGTTACGGCTACGTCCTCTAGGTTAAAATATAGATCAGGCCACCAGGCATTTAGGGGAGTATCGTCTATTGTGGTAGTATTATAGACTTCCTGAGTTTCTAAATTAGAAATCTCCCAAGTTAAAGTATAGGGTATATGGGGGTTGCTCGCAATACTTATCAGTCCGTAGGAGGTGAGCAGGAGCACGCTAATGAGTGTTCCTCCGATCATTGTGGGTCCGGAGCTGCTGCAACAGTCTTGGTATGGGACACCCAGGCCTTTGGTCTCAGCCGGTTTTCGGGGTCAGGTTTTCGACGCAGAGTCAATTTTAAAGGATGGGTCTTACTCTGGTCAACCGTCCAGGCGGTGTTGGCTTCCGGCACGAAGTCCTTTTGAACCGCAAAGGTATCAGCTGGTCGGGCGTGGGTGTAATGGATCCAGGTAGCAATCCCGTCGACTTTGAGAGCAGTGGGTGTGGTTAGGATCACAATGTAGGGTCCCTTCCACCGTGGTTGGAGGGTCTCTTGCTGGTGTCTCCGCACATATACCCAATCTCCGGGTCGGTAGTGATGCGGCTCAGGAGGGGGCCCGTTCTCATAAATGGCTCTCAATCTGGGCCAAACTTCCTGGTGGGTGTGCTGGAGTTCCCTCAGGGAAATAAGAAGTTCATGATCATCAAATTCAGTTAACACATTAGACTGTAGGTTGGGAATTATAGGGGGGGGCACTCCATACATGATTTCAAAGGGGGTTAATCCAAGTTTGTAAGGGGAGTTCCGCACCCTGAACAGAGCGTAGGGGAGTAAGACTACCCAGTTAGCGCCAGTCTCTATGGTCAATTTGGTTAGGGTCTCTTTTAGGGTTCTATTTATTCTTTCTACCTGTCCTGAGCTTTGGGGTCTATATGCACAATGTAGTTTCCAATTGGCCCCAATAAACTGCGCTATCCCTTGTATTACCTTTGAAACGAATGCTGGTCCGTTGTCTGATCCTATTAGGGTAGGGAATCCGTACCTGGGCATGATGTCTTCCAACATCTTCTTTGCTACTATCTGCGCAGTCTCATGCTTGGTGGGGAAGGCCTCTGTCCATCCTGAAAAGGTATCTATAAACACTAGCAAATATTTATATCTATATTTTCCAGGCTTTACCTCGGTGAAGTCTACTTCCCAATAGGCTCCCGGCCTGGTTCTGCGAGTTCTGGAGCCAGGGTTTTTCCCGTGGTTGGTGGCGTTGGTTAGTTGACAAGCTTTACAGCTAGTAACTATCTGTTCGATTTTTGTCCTAGAGTCTTTGATGATGATCCTAGCATGTCTTGCATTTTTCTTGTGCCCATATGAGTGGCTCGGTGCATCTTGGATAAGACTTTATTTCCCATTTCCTCTGGGAGGATTATGCTACAGTCCGCTGCTTTCCACCATCCGTTAAGGCACTGAGTCATAGGCAATTTTTGGATCCAGTCTAGGTCTTTTTTAGTGTAGGTGGGGCTTTCTGGTAAACTAGCTGGACTGGGGTCTGGTAGGGTGGTCATTAAAGCACAGTCCACCTGTAAGGCCACCTCTCGGGCCACCTGTTCAGCCAAATTATTTCCTCTGGCCACCGGTGTGATCGGTTTTTGGTGGCCTGGGCAATGTATGATGGCTAGTCGTTTAGGCAGCCAGAGTGCCTTTAAAAGAGCCAATATTTCTTCTTTGTTTTTGATGGTTTTCCCCTCTGCAGTTAACAATCCCCTCTCTCTGTATATAGCTCCATGTATGTGGGCCGTAGCAAAAGCATATCTGCTATCGGTGTACACATTTAGTCTCTTGTCTTTTCCCAAAGTCAGTGCCTTGGTTAAGGCCACAAGTTCAGCCCGTTGGGCAGAGGTGCCAGCTGGCAAAGGCTCTGCCCAAACAGTCTCAGTTTCAGTTGTGACTGCTGCCCCCGCGTACCTTTGACCCTGATGTATAAAGCTGCTGCCGTCAGTGAACCAGGTAACTTTGGCGTCTGGCAGTGGATGATCCTGTAAATCTTCCCGAACTCCATGAACCTGTGCCAATATCTCAGCGCAGTCATGGAGAGGGGTATCTAAGTCCGGGTCTGGTAACAGGGAGGCAGGGTTTAGTGTTCTGGTGGGAGCATAAATGATTCTGAGGGGATTTAATAATAGTCCCTGGTAGTGAACCAGTCGGGCATTACTAATCCATCGGTCAGGAGGTTGTTTGAGGACTCCCTTGATGGCATGAGGGGTTGTGATATGTAACTCTTGTCCCATAGTTAACTTATCAGCATCCTTTACCATTAGAGCTGTAGCAGCTATCATACGGAGGCAAGGGGGCCAGCCAGCCGCTACTGGGTCCAGTCTTTTTGAAAGATAGGCAACAGGCCTGGGCCATGGGCCAAGGAGTTGCGTCAGCACTGCTTTGGCTACCCCTTTATTTTCATCTACGAAGAGATGAAAGGGTTTGGAGACATCGGGGAGCCCTAAGGCTGGTGCCGACAACAGGGCGAGTTTAATTTGCTGGAAAGCCTGCTCAGTTTCCTCTGTCCACTCAAAGGGCGCCTGTTCTCGGGTGACCAAGTAAAGAGGCTTAGCCATCTCGGCGAACCGAGGTATCCACAAGCGGCAGAACCCGGCCGATCCCAGGAACTCTCTTACTTGCCTTCGGGTCGTGGGTCGGGGGATGCGGAGAACGGTTTCCTTCCGTGCATCAGTGAGCCATCGTTGGCCTTCCCTTAACAGATACCCCAAGTAGGTTACCTCGGATCTGCAAATTTGGGCTTTCTTTGCTGAAGCCCGGTACCCCAGGGCACCAAGTGTCCGGAGGAGATTTTTGGTGCCTTGCAAGCAAGCTTCGGCAGTCTCAGCGGCAATTAAAAGATCGTCAACGTACTGCAAGAGAGTTACTTCGGGGTTTTGATTCCGGTACTCACCCAGATCCTCGTGGAGTGCCTCATCGAACAAGGTGGGTGAGTTTTTAAATCCTTGGGGGAGCCGGGTCCAGGTGAGTTGCCCATTTATGCCTCTCTCAGGGTCGGACCACTCGAAGGCGAAGAGCTCTTGGCTTTTGGGGGCCAGAGGCAGGCTGAAAAAAGCATCTTTTAAATCAAGGACCGTATACCATTGTTTTTCTGGGCTGAGGGCACTTAGGAGGGTATAGGGGTTGGGTACTGTTGGGTGTATGTCCATGACTCGGCGGTTAACTTCTCTCAGGTCTTGTACCGGACGGTAGTCTGCACTGTTAGGTTTTCGTACGGGCAGTAGGGGGGTGTTCCAGGCTGAATGGCAGGGACGCAAGATGCCTAAGTCTAGGAGGCGACGGATATGTGGTGTGATGCCATTTTTGGCCTCCATTGACATCGGGTATTGTCGGACCCGAACTGGATCTGCCCCCGGCTTCAGCTCTATGAATAGAGCTGGGTGATGTTTAGCCAACCCCATACCCCCGGTTTCAGCCCATGCTTCTGGAAACCGCTGGAGCCAGGGCTCTATGTTTTGACTTTGTGAGGGTGGCCCCTGATGGAGTCGATATTCATCTTCTAATCTCAGAGTAAGTATGGTAATGGGTTGGTTGTGAGGGCCAGTCACTTGGGGGCCCCCTGGCATAAAATGAATCTGGGCCCCCATTTTAGTGAGTAAGTCTCTTCCTAATAAGGGGCACGGGCTGTCAGGGATGACTAGGAAGGAATGGGTGACCTTTCCATTTCCTAGGTCCACAGTTCTCTGGGTGGTCCAGGGATATTTTCTTATTCCAGTAGCCCCTTGGACCCAGGAAGATTTTTCAGAAATTTTTCCATGGGGTCTGATCAAGACCAAATGTTGTGCCCCTGTGTCGACTAAGAATTGAACTGGGTTCCCCTCCACTTGTAGCGTTACCCTAGGTTCGGGGAGGGGATCCGAACCCCGTCCCCCCTATTCTGCATCTTGAGTGAAGAGGGCGGGTGTAGTTTTTGGCTGCCACGGTTTTTGACCATGATGTGGCTTTTTCTTTTTAGGGCATTCTCGGGCCCAGTGGCCTTTTTCTTTGCAATAGGCGCATTGGTCCTTATCTAGGGGCTTGTGTTTGTCCAGGGGCTTTTGGACAACAGTAGCCAGGACTTTGGTCATTTTCTCGGTGGCTTTAAGTTGCCTGTCCTCTGGAGTCTCTCTATTATTATAGACATGCTGGGCAATGCGGAGTAAGTCCTGAATCTGTTTTCCCTCCAGGTCCTCTAGCTTCTGGAGTTTCTTTTTAATATCAGTGGCTGCTTGATTTACAAAGGCCATTACAACAGCAGCTTGATTTTCGGGGGCCTCGGGGTTCATGGGGGTATACTGTCTGAAGGTTTCCATTAATCTTTCTAAATAAGCGGCAGGGCTCTCTGTCTTACCTTGTATTACTGAATACACTTTTGCCAAATTAGTGGGCTTGCGTGCAGCAGCCCGGAGACCCGCCATTAGAGTCTGGCGATAAATGCGCAGCCGTCCCCTACCTTCTGCCGTGTTGTAGTCCCAGCCATCCTGTGGGGGTCGGGTCAAGGGAAAAGCTGCGTTAATGAGATCAAGGTTAGCAGTGGGTTGGCCGTCATCTCCAGGAACCAGCTTTCTTGCTTCCAATTGAATTCTTTCTCGCTCCTCGGTAGTGAACAGGATTCGGAGGAGCTGCTGACAATCATCCCAGGTGGGTTGGTGAGTAAACATAACGCTGTCTAAGAGACTTATTAAATCTTTAGGGTTGTCAGAAAATCGGGCATTCTGGGTTTTCCAGTTATATAGGTCACTAGTAGAGAAGGGCCAGTATTGGAGTCGGGGATTCCCCGTATCATCGGGAGGCCCTATTTCCCGTAAGGGTAAAGCTACGGTGGAGTCAGGAAGGCGGAGTCCTGGCTCACGTGGGGCCCGCCTACGGGTATGTCCGGCCGGCCCTTGGACTTTGCCCCCATTAGGCATGGGCGCGGGTTGAGCCTCCCTATTCTCCAGTTCTCCTATGGGCTGGGCTACGGGAGGCTCTGCCGGTGCAACAGGGATAGGGGCAGCTTGCAGAGTGCGAGGAGGAACCTGGTAAGGGGGAGGGTCTAGGAAAGGTGAATCTTGGCTGTCGGGGAGAACAGGGGGTGCAGCTGGAGTTGGCGGCTTGGGAGGGCTGATAGGTTTAGCCGCTAGGATTTGGCATGACTCTGCTATTAAGGAAGAGGCCATCCAAGGAGGAGGGTTTTTTACTAAATCTTGCCACACCAAAATATAGGGAATCTGATCCGAGTGACCTTCTTTCCCTGGTAGGAAAATTTTTGATTTTACTTTAAGGACCACAGGGAGGCAGAAGGTTCCCTCTGTAGGCCAGTTAACCCCAAAGGTGGGCCATTCAGAGCGGCAATAGGTAATTAACTTCCTTTTGTGAATGTCTAGGCTTAAGCTGTGTCCTCTAGCTTTTACGTCCCTGAAGTTGGCGAGAAGGAGGGAGAGAGGGGTGCTCTGCGTTTGGCCCATATTATGATTCTGAGGGAGAGGAGAGGAGAAGGGGGGCGCCGCTGGCCAGGGGGCGAGAAGGAAAGCCGCAGGGAGCTGGGGAAGGAAGAGAGAGAAACAAAGGATGGAATAATTAATTCTGATCAGCCGAGAAAACACTTAATTCCAATAAAACATCCGACCCATGAAAGAAAAACAAGAACTAACAAAAATCTTTCGCAGCGGTTCCAACTTTCTGGTGCCGTCTCGGCCAGCCCAACAGAAAGGGTTATGGCTAGGACGGCGGTAATTACAAGGGCCCAGGGGTAACAATACATTTAGACTGACATAGAAGCACTCGCGTACTCGCCCGTCCGCATCCCTCGCGGGAACTTAGGTGCCTCTTAGCATGGGCGGGCAGGTATAAACCCCCTGCTTGGATCAAAAAAAATTTTGACCGCCTTAAGCCGTATGAGGATCACCGCGGAAATCGGGTTAGAGCCCACTCGAATCCCGTAGCTTATGCTGTGGGACTACACATAGGGTAAGTCAGGCGCGTGCCCCTGACTCCCAACAATCATTCCACTCAACAGACAGACACACAGACATACATCACATCAAAATACCGGTAACAATTGGCATGCCTAGATGGTTTTTCCTTTTTTAGACGCCTAGAGATATTTCTTAGCACTCTGGAAGTTCATAGAGAAAATGAAAGTATTTAGTTCGCAGGCGCGTTGGGCGTAAGAAGCCCACAGAAAAGAATCCTGATGGGCCAAAAAAGGCCCCCAGATGGGCCAAGCAGGCCCCCAGATGGACCAAGCAGGTCCCCAGATGTCAGTGGACGTCTCCAACTGACCCCGGCCGGGTGCCCTATAGCGCGTCCGCCAGGGTCACACCAGCTTCCAGACAGAACCGGTTCTCCAGAGAAGTAACACAGATCAAAGAGAAAAAGAAGAACGTTAGAGCCGGCTTACTTACCGATCGGAATCAGACACGACCCATTGACCAGAAGTCTGGTGGGCTCGGGGGAGGTCTCGGTGGGACCTCCAAATGTAATGCCCGAAGTTCCTAAACCTCCCACAAAAGACCACCAGAGTCGTGAGTCAAAGCCAAGCGGCAAGGGGCGTTTATTGCAGGTTCGAACCTGGACCTCTGCGCACTCATTGCCAGTGACGCTAAGAGGCCTCGATCAGAGTTGGTGTAGGGTTTTTATAGACAGGGACAAACAGCATAGGTGAGGTTTCAAATTATGAGGGGCCTGATTAGTCGATTTTAAAGTACGGACATTTGTGGTTTTCTGATTGGGCGTCCTTTGTCTGTCCTTTGGCGGGAAGGCTTTGTCCGTTACTTGTGGTGGGAGAGAAAAAAGGGGGAAGGGGATAGGTGAGGAATGTGCTAAGCAAGCAGGTTTACAGAAGCGAGAAACGCCGGTTAGTTTATGTACAACCACTCATTCCATTACATATCAGACTTCATTTAGGAAGGTTTACAACCCATTCTACTACACAGCGGGTTACATTCAGGAAAGGTCTCACAATGCTCATAGCAAACAGCAAGCAAAACAGACTTCTCAGCAATTGTATTTCTTATCAAAGATCCATAATAAGCAGAAAAGAGAACCTAGCTTTAAACTAAGGTAGGGCTGTCATTTGGATTGTTCCTTTCAGCACATGAATACCTTTAAGTGTAAGACTACTCCGTCCAAAAATAAGGCCTACTGTGCCTTTTCCCAAAGGTCCATAGATTCCTGTTCTAACTGTAACGACACCCAAGGAAGACTGCAAAACAACTGGGTGTACAGCAGGGAGATCTAAGCAGCACTCCCAGTTGTTGCATGACGGAGGTCTGTGACCCGTCGATGTTGTGGTGTTGAGACCCATTGCTGGCTGGATAAAAGCTCATTTTGTTTGTTGGGCCATGTGATAGGCCCCGTGATAAGTTTCCCTGATTTTGATCAATATTAGGAGGTGGAAGAGGATGCCCATCTTTGTGATATTGGGAATGGCACTGATTGGCCCAATGATATCCTTTTTTATAACGAGGGCATAAAGCAGTTGGAGACATTAATTTAGATAGATTATCAGTACTGGTATTATTAACATTATGCTTATCTTTTTAAAAAATTTTTCCTTTATTTTTCGACAGTCTTTTTTTTCATGTGGCCACTTTTTCCACAACCAAAGCATTTGGTGTTAGATTTAAAAGGGTCTGTCCCTCTTATAGCAGCAGCGAGGAGGTTCATATTGTAAAGTGGGGTACCGATATCAGCATATGCTTTCACATAGTCAGCCATGGACCCAACAGCCACTCTTATAGCAGGAAGAGCTCACTGACATTCTGAATTAACATTATCATAAGCCACAATAGGAAGCAACAAATCCCTTAGGCCTGCTTGAGGGATTGTTTTAGCCAAAACATCTCTTAATCTTGCTACAAAGTCAACATAAGGTTAACTATGTCCCTGTTTAACATTTGCAAATGAGGGGGTAACCTCCCCTGGGGTAGCTATACGTTGCCAAGACATCTTACAGCAATTGTTGTATTACTTGTTGTATTGCTTGATCACTCAAACCACATTGATCTCTTAGTTGAGAATATTGTCCTTGTCCACAAAGTTGTTCCTTGTCAATAGGAATATTATCATGAACGTTTCTTCCCCCATGAATCTTAGCTTGATCTTCCCACCAAGTCATAAATTGTAAATATTCAGCACGGGATAAAACAGTTCTAGCCAACATTTCCCAATCTTTAAGAATCAAGCGTTCGGTGTCGGCAAATGCTGAAAGTAAGCCCTGCGTATAAGGAGAGTTAATGCCATTTTAAGATCGTTCAAAAATTTTTACAGGGATCTGAGACTATTCAGCATTATAGCTTCCATTAGGATATTGTGCATTTGGTGAAAAAGCATTCAGAGTAACCGGAAATATTTCTGATACCGGTTGTATCAATTCTAAATCTCCTTCCTGCTTAGCTTTTATCAACCCTCGCATCAGAGGTGGAATGATAGGGCCCTCATGTTCCTTGGAAGGAACTATTATGTGAGGCTGGTCATTAGAAAAAAGTTTGGAAGTGACTAGAAAGGCAGTCTTTCGTTTAATATGAGTAGCAATTTCTGTATTTTCAGTTAAAGCAGTAGGGGGTATACTTTATTATAAGGGAGGCAGTAGCCTCCAAGTTATCATTTGTGGGTGGCGGTGGAGGCCATTTTGGTAAAGTATCTTCCTCAGGCACTATAGCTTTGATCTTCAGAGGAAGACTCATCCTCAAAACTATCAGATGTAAAATCCAACTCATCTCCTTCTTCTTGATGAGTTTTTAACTTAGGTGAACATATATTTTGTTCTGAGTCAGGCTGTAAAGCCATCTCAATTAAAGAGCATAAAGACCAAACTTTTAAAGAAATGATATCTCCATTTTGATGAGCACGTCTAAGCGTTTCCATAATTAGTCTCCATTGTTTAAGGTTTAAAAGATTTTTCCAGACGGATTAAACCAATAGCAATGTTTTTTAACCAAGTACCAGAGCTCATCAAAAGTTCCCCTTTTCACTTTTACTCCTGAACTTTGCAATAAAGTACGAAGTGATTTAGAGTAAGCATCATGATCATGAGACTGGGAGTTTCCCATCCTTCACTATCCCAAAGCCAGGACTTACCTGTCCTACTGCTCTGTTTTGGTCCTCTGTGACTGTAAACCAAAGTAGTCTCGAAGACTGTTTTCTGTGCCGTATCCTGCCGACTAGGCCAATTGTTGCGGGGAGTATGGCCGGAGTCGCAAAAAATGAGTCGGCAAACAAAGTGCAGTTAAGTGAAGGTCCTCATACTCCAGTCGGAATGAGGCCCCGACTCCAGAATGAAGCTTCTTCTTATTAGGGTAATTGCTAAAGACTACGTGCATAAAGTCAGCTAAGCAAGTGTGTTAATCAATCTAATGGTTTAGCTTTTCAAGGTTGAATTTCAAGTTACTTGGTTTCTATAACACTAGGAAGGGTCAGGTGTCAAGGAGGATCCAGCCCTGGACAATGTTAATGGCTCTAGGCGTCCCTTACTAGCAACAGCCACCTTCAGCTGTGTAAACATGTCCTAAGGCCTTGCACCTTCTCCAGCCCTTCCCTTTTGAAGTCTTTTCCTTTGATGCTTCTCTCCTGCATCTCCCACATCTTGTCTCTTTCCAGTAAATTCCATTGCAGCCTCAAGAGCTTCGAGGGGGGCCAAAACTTGTTTATCAATGGAAGTCTGGCTTACAGACTCTTTGGTAGTATTTATCATAAACTTATTAAGCACATGGGCTGTCTGGATAGTATGATGCAGGCTGACTCCAGCTACAGAGGCAGAGGCAATAATGCCTACTGCTGTGAAGATGCCCGTGATTAACAGACCAACAAATCTTTTCTGCCATGCAGCAGAGTGCCAGTATCAAATAAGCTTGAAATGCACACCTAGTCCTGATGGATGCATATAGGGCTCAGACCTATCTAACAGGAACCCAGGCTGAGACACGGTGTCTAAGTACTAACTAGGAGGATATATTTAATTGGGTGATGATATTATTACTTATGCAGGACATAAACCAGCCCTGAGAAGTAGAGATATTATAATTAGCTTCTAGTTGTTGGACCTGTAAGGTGGAGGTAGCAAAGAGAACGTAGGGAGAAGGGACACAATTAGTAGTCCATGCAAGTTGGACATTGTGCAGGGAAGCCCAAGTTAAGTTAACATGTCATTTTACATAAATTTCACCATGGCTAATTGTAGTGTGAAGAAGGGAAGACCTAGCTTCCAAAGACTAACAAGCCAAGGTCCTTTTAATTTCCCTTTATATGCAGAAATTATAGGGCCAAACAAGCCTCCCTCTTTCCAAAAAAATATCCTCCTTACTATACTGGCCAAAGGATATGGTCTTATGAGAATATTTTGTTTCAAGATGTCCTCTAGGACCCCTGTCAATAATAGTCCAATTACCCCAGTGAAGATTATGCTCAGTCTCTCCATAACAGGTTGCCCAAGGAATGTTGTTCCAGGGGTGGTCTGAATATTTGAGACTAGAGCAAGCTATAACATTAGGAGTGTGAGATATGCTTGTTTTTTTGCGGTATATCAAAGCTTGTGGCTGAGAAAAAGGTAAAATTGTCTGGCCTGGTAGAAGTTTTGGGCTGTACATGTAAAAAACAGTTGATTTTTAGTTTAAGGCAGGCAGATAAATTGCTAAGTTTAGTAACACACATACTGAAGTAAGCCACCATTCAGGTCTCAGCATATAAAGCCAATGTTCTTGTTTAGTTTGGAAGGGAGGGTTAAGGTTGGCTCTTCCCATGAACTCAGTGTCAGTATTGCTAATAGGCATATCCTGGTCTAGGAGTGCTAGGCTATTGAATATAGGTGGGTTAAGGGGATGAGCCAAATATGAATATTGACCTTGGCCTAGACAAATGAGGGCAAGGAGTAGAATCAGTGTTGCTCGTATCGAATTTCTGTCAATGATGGAGATCATGGCCATCAGGTGCGAGTCAGGAGTGTATGTAATACCATTGTGTTGTAAGAGGATGCCGGCCTGGTTAGACAGGCATTTAAGGCTTCCTCATGTTATATCAGGGGCAAGGACTTGCGTTTCTGGAGTGGCTTCAGCATGAGCAGTCCATAAAGAGGCTTCATCCATCTTGAAAAAGGGGGCTGGTGACCGCTCACTCAGAGTCATTCTCTGGAATTTTTGGTTCACTGGAAGATATCCTAGGGGTCTCCACCACGCCATGGTACAGCTTCACTGACTGAGAGGGGTTCCACAGAAGTCCAGAATCTTAAAGAACACAAACATTATCCTCTACCCCAGGTGAGAAGTTTAGTGGGCCCAGACCATGCGGGCCCCCCTTTGGGGGTTTTGTACAGCACCATAGGGTGAAAGGGCTTCTCTTCGTTTTGAAAAGTGCCATTCAGTTTGTAGTCAGTCCCTGAGGGTCAAGATTTAAAAAATTAAGAGTAATCATAGCATGGTCGAGGAGAAGTTGAGGTTGTAATGTAGACTGCCATGGGTATGTTCCCCTTTTCTGTTTTTGTTTTTGTTTTTGTTTTTGTTGTTGTTTTTTAACATGGTTTTTAGAGCACTATATGCTCGTTCTATAATAGCTTGGCCTTGTGGGTTTTAAGCAATACCTGTAATATGTCAGATATTCCATAAGGCACAGAAGTCACGAAATGAAGAGGAGACATAGTCTGGGCCATTATCTGTCTTAATTGTGTGGGGGAAGCCCCAGGCTGCAATAGCATGCAGAAGATGCTGAATGATCACTTTGGTGTTTTCTTTTGTATGAGCTGAGGCAAAAATAACACCTGAATAAGTATCTATAGATGCATGGATATACTTATGTTTACCAAATGCAGGGTAAACGTTAACATCAGCCTGCCAAATCTCACTAGGCTTGAGGCCCCGGGGTTTTGTTCCTGCTGGGAAGGAATTCAGGGGATAGTAATTAACAGTCTGAGCAGAAGTAAATGATTTGTTTGGCCTCATTCACAGTAAGGGTAAATTGTTTTCTTAGAGCTTGCCAGTTTTGATGGTAAAGATTATGGGAGGCTCTGGCTTCAAAAAGAGGATAACATTCTTGAGAAACTGTTGGGAAAATGAATAAAGTTTTACACCATAAGATGGCCGACGGGACTAAAACAAGCTCTGGTCTCTAGCTTGGAGACCCCTCTTCCGGGTTCTTCTTGCCCTGTTTGTTGAGCGGGCGCGCGCGTGCCAAAACCCTATGGAAGCTGACAACTATAAATTACCCTTCCCACTTGCACTCAGCGTTCAGATCTTTGGAGAAACGGTCTCCTCTGAGCCCACCAGTGTTAAATAAACCTCTGATCCACCGAGATCTCCACCTCCGAGTGCCGGCTTGGTTTTTCCGCCAGCGTTCCATCCTGGTTCCCTAACATATTTGGTTCCCTGATTGGGAAACCCAACTGCGCCGGCCCATTGTTGCCACTGGTTTGGGAGAATGACGAGGCAGTGATGGAATGAGGATTCGCAAGGGAGAAGGCGCACCCTGCCTGAATTTCAGCAGTCTCCCACTCGGTCGCCCCGGGCCAACCCTGCTCCGCCATTCCTGCCGGACTGGAGGAGACTTGGCAGGTGAGGACCTGGACCCGACGTCGGAACCGGTAAGGCTGGGGCCCAATCTAGCCAGGCCCACTCACAAGAGTGGAAGGGGGGCCTGATCACTCCCCGGAGACCTCAGAAGTCTCACAGGTAGGAATTCTGTGAGAGGGAATGTAATAACCTCTGGTGTGTATGTGAGTGTGAATGTGTGACTCGGTCTAGCTTGCTTGCCGACTTCACTTCTATGCCTCCACGGGCAGGCATCCTTAAGGTCCCCAGAAGCCCATGGAGTCTGAGTGGGCTCGTCTGCGATTCCGTGGTGAATGGCACACACTCTGTGGTGGCATCGGAATAGTTTCTGATCGTAAGTCACAAAGCTGAGACCGCTATGGCTAAACGTCCCCTAAGTTCCTTCAGGACACGGACAGATGGGCATCTGACCGGTCTCCTCATTAGAGGGGACACCCCTATCCCTCTGTCTGTCTTTGTGACTCCACCTCACGGGAACATGGGGTCGGGACAGAGCAAAGAAGGGGTTTTTGGGAGACTATGGAATTAAGATAACCGCTGGCATGTTAAGGACCCTATGTGAGTTAGAATGGCCCACTTTTGCTGTAGTAGGGTCCTCTGAGGGAACCTTGGATGTCCCAATGGTCCGCTGCATCTGGCATGTTGTCTCCAGAGACCCAGGTCACCCTGATCAATTTCCATGCATCAACTACTGGCTTGAAATTGCCTGAAATCCTCCGCTGTGGGTGCAATTCATCCATAGCAAGCAGAGCCAGGCAAAGGTTTCAGTTGCTTTATCCAGAGACTCACCCAGGGAGCCAAAGAAGCAACCCACCACTTCCCTAGTGTGTGCAGGAGACCCGGAGGAAGATCCTGTCTTTCTGCCACCTTATGACTCACCGGGCTCCCTCCCCCCACCGGTACGAAGAGGCTCTCCTCTGGGGGATCAGAGCAGGGGCTGAGAAACCCATGAATATGACCAGCAGCAAGGGGATTCCCCCGGGGATTATCATGAGAGGCGATGCGAGGCTTACACCCTCTTTGCTCCAGAGGCACAAGAGAGTCGTGACAAAAGGATGGGGAAAGTCTAGCCGCCAAAAGGGGGGAGGCCCAGAACCTCCTTAGCAAGGGGTCAGTGGGCCTACTGCAAGGAGAAAGGACATTGAAAGAATAAATGTCTCAACCAAGGAAAGTCCCAGAAACCCAGCCGATATCAGGAGGAATCTCAAGAAGGGAACCGTATTGGTCTGGCCGAGATAGAACCATACTGAAGGGGAGGGACCCTGGCTCTCTCCCCCTGTTCCTCTGCCTAATAGATGTGAGGGATTCTCCCTCATTTCCCAGGTTAACAGTTATAATTGGAGCCAACTGTGGTTAGTCTACCTCGGGATGGGGACTTTAAAGGATGTTCCCAAGCAGTTGCTGAAACTCCATTCATTTCGGGGAAATTCCCAGTCTTCTCTGGACTGATGTGGACTCCATATTTCCACTTTGGTGGAACAATAAAAACATGGCGTCTGCTCCTCTGAGTTAAGGTTTTGAATTAGGTTTTCCTTCTCTGCCTTCTACTGGCACCTTGCCTCTTCTGCCTTCCCCCTACCCCTGCTGTTTCTGCACCAGCTTGGGTGTGGTCTACGTAACTGGTTCCTATACCCTCCTCAGTACCTCATCACCATTGGCTCCTCCTCCCATCCTCAAGGTCAAGGAGTAAAGTGCACCCCCTTGGACATCTAGGTATTTTCCAAATAGAATAAGTTGCTAAAGCTTTGACTACTGACACGGGTTTGTGTTTTTAACTTCTTATTGCAGAGAAATTAAGGCTATTTGGACCTATTGGAAAACATGCTTTGTACTTAATTGGTTCATGAATTTACCATGTAAAAAAAATCTAGTGTAAACACCTCTCAGTTGGTTACTAAGTCCTCAATTGGAGACTAAGGTTTCCTAAGAGTTAAAATTCTGCTAAGTGTACTTGAGACTGATGGAAAATAAGGAAAGCAACCCTGTATGTAGGCAAGTAGGAGGTATGTAAGAAAGATATAAGGAATGGAAATACATTTTTGTTGAGGGTAGATGAAAGTAATTTTGTCCTAAATGAGACTGGCTATTTGGAGAGAAATGGCTTTGGGACGAAGTTTGAAGGCAAAGGAAAGTTGTAGAAGGTTCATGAAGGGAAATCTTTGGAAAGGAATTTTATGTGTGCTCAGGATGGACTAAGGTTGAGATGAATGGAATTTAAGGTTGAAATTCTGCTTTTCTCTCTGCTCAAATAAAAAAGTTTTCTTGGACTGTTGATCTGCTCTTGATAAGAATGCAAACAAAGCCTTGTCTTCTGGGCAAACCAAAGTTTTAGGTTTGATCTTTATCAGGTCTTTGATTACTTAGTTAAAACTTCTCAATGTTAAAGGAACTAGGTTTTGGTAACAACTATATAATGCTATACATTCACCTTTAGGTTCTTTTATTGCCACCTTGGTTGAATAAATAAAGTTTTAAGATTTGTAATGATCTGTAATCCTATTTACGATGTACTTATAACTTCCTAAGGTTTTAGCAAACTTCCCAGGATTTAAATGATAAATGAAGTCTTTTTTGACCAATTAGGCCCTTTTATTTGGGATGCTAAGTTACTTGGAAAGGCACTGTCGTGCAATGGTAACCCTTAGGTTGTATTGCACAGATAAATGTTGTAACTGCCCAAATATATATGCAATTCCAAAAGTTTTAATGTTTTGGTATAAGGTCATCACTTATATTCTGATTATGTGTCGCAGTGTTATGTGTCACAGAAATAACCAGATTTCTTTGTCAATTGCATCATAATGAACTCTCATCAGATCTTTAACGATGCCTGTTTCTGAGATTTTTGTTATTCTCTCACAAAACGTGTTTCTTCTTCAAGGAGATTTATAAAAAAGGACTTTGGGGACAAATACAGGTATTCGACATCTTTAAGATTAATACTAAAATGGGTAAGAATTTCCAGAACTAAAAAGCTGCATTCAACTTGAACAAGAATTAGGAACATGGGATTAAATGAACTGAGGAAGATTACAGTTTTATGATTCTTGTTGAAAATATTGCTGGTTCTCTAATGTTTGCTCTTCCAGATTAAGGAAAATTTCTCTTAAGATATCTATGATATACAGAAATGTCATATTAATTTATACCCTGAAGCATTTATCTTTTCTCTCTGCATAACTCCCCTGAAATTCAAAACCTCTCAGTGAGTATTCTTTCCCTGATGGCAATTACAATTGTTTGCATAAGTTCAATAAGAATCTGTTCATCTTGTAACAGGTCACCATCGGAAATACTGGTTATTTTACCAAGGCTTTGACTGGAATGTCATATTTGAGAGTGACATTCATAGACTCAGATGTGACCAGACAGCTTTGAGGAACTAAGGTTGGCTTTATGAAACACGGAGCCATAAAGCCCCTTGGAAATGTTGGCCTGATACCTTGCTTACAGAGTTCCCAGCAGCCTCACCAGGTGAGTAAATAAGGGCACTTCCTGGCGGGTGCAGGAACCTCAGGATATCTTGGGCACCTCATGAAGAGGAGTTCGCCCCATTCTACAGGTATTGCAGGCCTATCTGATGGCAAGTATTTGTCTTGACTTCTGGCCTGGAGAGGCTACTAAAAGTTCAACCCAGAGATTCCTTATAAAATGTTCCAGCAAAGCAAACTTTAAAAGATCCTCATGATCAATCGCTATTCTTGCTGAGCTTATATGAATAGTTAGGCCAGGTTTGTTAAGACTGGACTTGATCTACAAATGCATTGGTCTCAATTTGGCTATCTCTGGAAAGGGGGGTTTTTAGGGAGAAAAACTATGTTTCAACAATGCACCATTATGGATGTTAAATTCTAGTTATGATTGTCTTTAAATGTTTGTTGTTTGCCTAAACTAGACAACTTGAGGTAAACTTCAGAAAAATTGTCACAGTATTTCATGTGTAGACAATCTTCTGTGCTTGTTATTCTGTGGGGATAATAATAAGACCCCATGGGCATATGATTATTTCAACAACTGGAAAACAGGATGGATCTCTAAATATGCAAACCATATCTTCCCTAAACCTGATCTGACAGTTACCAGAAACCCGCCCCTTTTGAAGACTTGGAGGTGGACTTTACAGATATACAACCAACTAGAGGATTCAGCTTCAGGTATCACCCCATGGGTCCATCACTCCAGAGTTAAGAAGGCCAAGTCAGAGGAACCCTCAACGTGGCGAAGTGATCCAGATCAAGTCAACCCGCTTAAAGTGACCCTCAAAAAGACACTGGCCCCTGAGCTCTCTAGCCCTGCTCCAGCCACACCCCAGAAGCTGGCTGGCCTGTGCATGACAAAAGCTTGAGGAATCAACATGTGGGCCAAGCCCAGGGGTTCGGATGCAACTCTGCCAGCCCTTCCCCCTTATTGGTGTCAGAGCTCTGATCTTGCTTCTTGCTGTTGGGCTAATAGAGACTGCACCAACAAACTGGACATGGAACGGATGGCAGACTCCCTGGTAACCTGACAAAGCCAAATAAACTCCCTGGAAGCAGTGTCCCTCCAAAATAGGTGAGCCCTCGACCTCCTCACTTCAGAAAAAGGAGGGACTTGTATCTTTCTGGGGGGAGGAATGTTGCTATTTTGTAAACCAATCAGGAATAGTCAGGACTAAGGTTGAGGAACTCAAGGAAAGAATTCAACATAGACAACAAGAAAATATCAGTCAGTGGAGAGGATGGGATCTCACAGACTGGGCATCCTGGCTCCCTGCCCTGGCAGGGCCCTGCCTTTCCATAATTTTACTTGTGACCATCGGCCCCTGTATGCTAAATACCCTGGTACGTTTTATTGAAAACACTGTTGCTTGCCAAACTGCAGCACGTATCTTAGCCCTCCGAGGGTACCAACCCCTAGAGCTAAAAAGTGGTGCCTAATAAAAGATTTTTTAAAGGGCATGAAAAGGGGGAATGTTGGGAAAATGAATAAAGTTTTACACAGTAAGATGGTCGACGGGACTAACACAAGCTCTGGTCTCTAGCTTGGAGACCCCTCTTCCGGGTTCTTCTTGCCCTGTCAAAGAAGGATGGCCTTGTCAAAGAAAGTGCTGTGAGTTGGCAAGTGGATGTTTACAGGGTCCTGACCTAACAACGCCCAGCATCTCCAACATCCCTTTTGGATTAATTGTGCTATGTTGAATATGAGTGCGGTGAGAGTACTTTTAAGACTTATGGGGGTAAAACCAAGGAGGAAGATGGTGGCGCACGAGGACGCTGGGCTCACCTCGTCCTGCTGATCACTTAGATTCCGCCCACATCCGCCTAAATAACCCAGAAAACCGCCAGAAGACAAGCAGTACAGACTCTCCGGAGCCAAGCGTAGACGAGAGGCCCACGGAAGAGGGTAGGAAGGGCGGAGAGGTGGTGTGCCCTACACCCACTGGCAGCAGGGAGCTGGGGCGGTGGAGCAGCAGCCCACCAGGCCAGGCCAAGCCCCTGAGTCTGGCTTGCAAAAGGCAGAGGGGATGGACTCCGTGAGTTCTGACAGCCAGTGGGACTTAACATCTGGAATGTTTTAAGTCAACAGCTCTGCTCAGAGAGTGGAAGGGCTAGAGGACAATGGGAGGGAGAGTTGTTGAGCCCTGGAAGACAGAGTTCAGCTCGGTGGGGGACAAAGGCACTGGTCAGTGCCATCTCCCTCACCCATCCCCCAGCCAAAATCCCAAAGGGAACCAGTTCCTGTCACGGAACTTGCTTGCACGGTGCAAACACCCAACGCTGTGCTTCTGTGGATCCATCCCTCTGACGGGTCTGCCTGCCCCCTCCCAGTGCTGTAAGGCCCCTCCCGCAGGGGACCACTGACGAGCTAAGCAAAACGAGCTAAGCTTGCCCCTCCCGCCCCTGTGCACCTTGCGGATCCACCCCGGCTAATACGCCAGATCCCATAGAAGCAGCACCAAAAGGCTGGCAGTGTGCAAATAGCCCAGACAGGGGCCACACCACTCCATGGTGAGTCCCGCTCCTGGGAGAGGGGAAGATAAGGTACACACCAGTCTGACTGTGGCCCCAGCGGTGGGCTGGGGGCAGACATCAGGTCTGACTGCAGCCCCGCCCACCAACACAAGTTAGTCCAGACAGCACAGGGGAAGTGCCCTGCAGTTCCACGCCACCCCAGGGACTTCCCAAAATGTCAAAACGGAAGAATTCAGCTCAAAAGAAACTCCAGCAAGTAGCGACAGCTAACGAATTGATCAAAAATGATTTAAGCAAAATAACGGAACATGAATTTAATATAATAGTCATAAAATTAATCGCTGGGCTTGAAAAAAGTATAGAGGGCAGCACAGAATCTATTGCTACAGAGATCAAGGGACTAAGAAACAGTCAGGAGGAGCTCAAAAATGCTTTAAATGAGCTGCAAAATAAAATGGAGGCGACCACAGCTCAGATTGAAGAGGCAGAGGAGAGAATAGGTGTATTAGAAGATAAAATTATTAAAAAGAGGAAGCGGAGAAAAAGAGAGATAAAAAAAATCCAAGAGTATGAGGGGACAATTAGAGAACTAAGTGATGCAATCAAACGTAACAATATCTGTATAATGGGGATTCCAGAAGAGGAAGAGAGAAAGGGGCTGAAGGTGTACTTGAACAAATCACAGCTGAGAACTTCCCTGATCTGGGGAATGGAAAAGGCATTGAAATCCAAGAGGCACAGAGAACTCCCTTCAGACATAACTTGAATTGATCTTCTGCGTGACATATCATAGTGAAACTGGCAAAATAGAAGGATAAAGAGAAAATTCTGAAAGCAGCTAGGGATAAACAGGCTCTAACTTACAAAGGGAGACCCAAAAGAGTAGTGGCAGACCTATCTACTGAAACTTGGCAGGCCAGAAAGGAATGGCAGGAAATCTTCAATGTGATAAACAGAAAAAATATGCAGCCGAGAATCCTTTATGCAGCAAATCTGTCATTCAGAATACAAGGAGAGATAAAGGTCTTCCCAAACAAACAAAAACTGAAGGAATACATCACCACTAAACCAGCCCTACAAGAGATTCGAAGGGGGATTCTGTGAGTGAAATGTTTCAAGGACCCCAAAGTACCAGAGACATCACGACAAGCATGAAACCTAAAGACATCACAATGACTCTAAACCCGTATCTTTCTGTAATAACACTGAACGTAAATGGACTAAATGCACCAACCAAAAGACATAGGGTATCAGAATGGATAAAAAAAACAAACAAAAAAAAAAAAAACAAAAAACTAAAAACAAAAAAACAAGACCCATCTATTGGCTGTCTACAAGAGACTCATTTTAGACCTGAGGCCACCTTCAGATTGAAAGTGAGGGGATGGGAAAACTATCTATCATGCTACTGGAAGTCACAAGAAAGCTGCAGTAGTCATACTTATATCAGACAAACCAGACTTTAAATTAAAGGCTCTAACAAGAGATGAAGAGGGCATTATATAATAATTATAGGGTCTATCCCTCAGGAAGAGCTAACAATGATAAATGTCTATGTGCCGAATATGGGAGCCCCCAAATATATAAAACAATTAATCACAAACGTAAGTAACCTTATTGATAAGAATGGGGTAATTGCAGGGGACTTTAATACTCCACTTACAATAATGGATAGATCATCTAGACACAGGATCAATAAAAACACAAGGGCCCTGAATGATACATTGGATCAGATGGACTTGACAGGTCTATTTAGAACCCTGCATCCCAAAGCAACAGAATATACTTTCTTCTCGAATGCACATGGAACATTCTCCAAGATAGATCACACACTGGGTCACAAAACAGCCCTTCATAAGTATACAAGAATTGAGATCATACCATGCATACTTTCAGACCACAGTGCTATGAAGCTTGAAATCAACCACAGGAAAAAGTCTGGAAAACGTCCAAAAGCATGGAGGTTAAAGAACACCCTCCTAAAGAATGAATGGGTCATCCAGGCAAGTAGAGAAGAAATTAAGAATTATATGGAAACAAATGAAAATGAAAAGGCAACAATCCAAATGCTTTGGGATGCAGCGAAGGCAGTCCTGAGAGGAAAATGCATTGCAATCCAGGCCTACCTCCAGAAACAAGAAAAATTCCAAATACAAAATCTAACAGCACACCTAAAGGAAATACAAACAGAACAGCAAAGACACCCCAAACCCGGCAGAAGAAGAGAAATAATAAAGATCAAAGCAGAAATAAACAATAAACAACATAGAAACCAACAAAACAAAACAGAACAAAACAAAAACTGTAGAGCAGATCAACGAAACCAGGAGTTGGTTTTTTGAATACATAAACAAAATTGATAAACCGCTAGCCAGGCTTCTCAAAAAGAAAAGTGAGATGACCCAAATAGATAAAATCTTTAATGAAAATGCAATTATTACAACCAATCTGTCGGAAATACAAGCCATTATCAGGGAATATTATGAAAACTTATATGCCAACAAACTGGACAACCTGGCAGAAATGGACAAATTTCTAAGCACCCACACACTTCCAAAACTCAAACAGGAGGAAATAAAAAGCTTGAACAGACCCATAAGCAGCAAAGAAATTGAATCATTCATCAAAAATCTCCCAAAAAATAAGAGTCCAGGACCAGATGGCTTCCCAGGGGAATTCTACCAGACATTTAAAGCAGAGATAATACCTATCCTTCTCAAGCTATTCCAAAAAAATATAAAGGGAAGGAAAACTTCCAGACTCATTCTATGAAGCCAGCATTACTTTGATTCCGAAACCAGACAGAGACACCGCAAAAATAAGAGGACTACAGGCCAATATCTCTGATGAATATGGATTCAAAAATTCTTAATAAGGTACTAGCAAATCAAATTCAACAGCGTATGAAAATAATTATTCACCATGATCAAGTGGGACTCAAGGCTGGTTCAATATTGGCAAATCAATCAATGTGATATATCACACTAATAAAAGAAAATAAAAGAACCATATGATCCTGTCAATCGATGCAGAAAAAGCATTTGACAAAATTCAGTATGCTTTCTGAATAAAAACCCTCGAGAAAGTCAGGATAGAAGGAATATTCTTAAACATCATAAAAGCCATGTATGAAAAGCCCACAGCTAATATTATCCTCAGTGTGGAAAAACTGAGAGCTTTCCCCATGAGATCAGGAACAGGGCAGGGATGTCCACTCTCACCGCTGCTGTTTACCATAGTGTTGGAAGTTCTAGCATCAGCAATCAGGCAACAAAAGGAAATCAAAGGCATCAAACTTGGCAAAGATGAAGTCAAGCTTTCACCTTTTGCAGATGGCATGATATTATACATGGAAAACCCGATAGACTCCACCAAAAGTCTACTAGAACTGATACATTAATTCAGTCGCAAGATACAAAGTCGCAAGATACAAAATCAATGTACAGAATCCAGTTGCATTCTTATACACTAATAAAGAAGCAACAGAAGGACAAAAAGAGAAACTGACCCCATTTACAATTGCACCAAGGATCATAAAATACCTAGGAATAAATCTAACCAAAGATGTAAAAGATCTGTATGCTGAAAACTATAGAAAGCTTATGAAGGAAATTGAAGAAGATATAATGAAATGGAAAAACATTCCATGCTCATGGATTGGAAGAATAAATATTGTTAAAATGTCAATACTCCCCAAAGCTATCTACACATTCAATGCAATCCCAATCAAAATTGCACCAGCATTCTTCTCCAAGCTACAACAAGCAATCCTAAAATTTGTATGGAACCACAAAAGACCCCGAATAGCCAAAGTAATATTGAAGATGAAGACCAAAGCGGGAGGCATCACAATCCCAGACTTTAGCTTCTACTCCAAAGCTATAATCATCAAGACAGCATGGTATAGGCACAAAAACCGACACATAGACCAATGGAATAGAATAGAGACTCCAGAATTGGACCCAAAAAAAGTATGGCCAACTAATCTTTGACAAAGGAGGAAAGAATATCCAATGGAAAAAAGGCAGTCTCTTTAACAAATGGTGCTGGGAGAACTGGACAGCGACATGAAGAAGGATGAAACTAGACCACTTTCTTACACCATTCAAAAAAATAAACTAAAAATGGATAAAGGGCCTGAATGTGAGACAGGAAACCATCAAAACCCTAGAGGAGAAAGCAGGAAAAAACCTCTCTGTCCTCAGCCGCAGCAATTTCTTACTTGACACAGCCCTAAAGGCAAGGGAATTAAAAGCAAAAATGAACTATTGGGACCGCATGAAGGTAAAAAGCTTCTGCACAGCCAAGGAAACAATCAACAAAGCTAAACGGCAAACAATGGAATGGGAAAAGATATATGCAAATGACATATCGGACAAAGGACTAGTATCCAAAAATCTATAAAGAAATCACCAAAGTCCACACCTGAAAAAACAAATAATCCAGTGAAGAAATGGGCAAAAGACATGAATAGACACCTCTCTAAAGAAGACATCCGGATGGCCAACAGGCACATGAAAAGATGCTCAACATCGCTCCTCATCAGGGAAATATAAATCAAAACCACACTCAGATATCACCTAACACCAGTCAGAGTGGCTAAAATGAACAAATCAGGAGACTATAGATGCTGGAGAGGATGTGGAGAAATGGGAACCCTCCTGCACTGTTGGTGGGAATGCAAACTGGTGCAGCCGCTCTGGAAAACAGTGTGGAGGTTCCTCAAAAAATTAAAAATAGATCTTCCCTATGACCCAGCAATAGCACTGCTAGGAATTTACCCAAGGGATACAGGAGTGCTGATGCATAGGGGCACTTGTACCCCAATGTTTACAGCAGCACTTTCTACAATAGCCCAATTATGGAAAGAGCCTAAATGTCCATCAACTGATGAATGGATAAAGAAATTGTGGTTTAGATACACAATGGAATACTACGTGGCAATGAGAAAGAATGAAATATGGCCTTTTGTAGCCATATGGATGGAAGTGGAGAGTGTTATGCTAAGTAAAACAAGTCATACAGAGAAAGACAGATACCATATGTTTTCACTCTTATGTGGACCCTGAGAAACTTAACACAAGGACATGGGTTAGGGGAAGGAAAAAAAAAAAAAGGTTAGAGAGGGAGGGAGCCAAACCATAAGAGACTCTTAAAAACTGAGAGCAATCTGAGGGTTGATGGGGGGGGGGTGGGAGAGAGGGGGGGTGGGTGATGGGTATTGAGGAGGGCACCTGTTGGGATGAGCACTGGGTGTTGTATGGAAACAAATTTGAAAATAATTTCATATTAAAAAAACAAACAAAAAATACTATCAAAACCAAAAGAAAAAAAAAAAAAGACTTACGTGGGTGAAGAGCCATTCTATTTTTAAAACTTTTTAAACAACAGCTTGCCCAATTAATGCGATAGAAAAATCCTTAGGATTAACAATATATAGCTGTAGAGGAAGGTTGGGATCTTTCCTATCATAACTACGAGAGATGAGAATGGACTGAACATCGTCCAGCTCCTTCTTTGCTGCCGGGGTGAGCTAGCGCGGTGATGTTAAGTTAGGATCACCAGAAAGCAGTGCCAGGAGGTTGGTTAATGGGCGTTAGTAATGCCCAGGAGAGGACGAATCCAGTTTATGGTGCCCAACAATTTTTGTACATCGTTAAGAATACGAACATTATTAGGAATAGTCTGAATGAGGGGACGAATTTGAGTATTAAACATGCGTAGCCCCAGGTAAGAAAATGGAATCGACCTTTGTACTTTTTCAGGGGCTATTTTTATTTATTTTATTTTTTTTTATTTTATTTTTTTTTAATTTTTTTTTTTAGTTTTTTTTTTTATTATATGAAATTTATTGTCAAATTGGTTTCCATACAACACCCAGTGCTCATCCCAAAAGGTGGTGCCCTCCTCAATACCCATCACCCACCCTCTCCTCCCTCCCACCACCCATCAACCCTCAGTTTGTTCTTAGGTTTTAACAGTCTCTTATGCTTTGGCTCTCTCCCACTCTAACCTCTTTTTTTCTTTTTTCCTCCCCCTCCCCCATGGGTTCCTGTTAAGTTTCTCAGGATCCACATAAGAGTGAAACCATATGGTATCTGTCTTTCTCTGTATGGCTTATTTCACTTAGCATCACACTCTCCAGTTCCATCCATGTTGCTACAAAAGGCCATATTTCATTTTTTCTCATTGCCACGTAGTATTCCATTGTGTATATAAACCACAATTTCTTTATCCATTCATCAGTTGATGGACATTTAGGCTCTTTCCATAATTGGGCTATTGTTGAGAGTGCAGCTATGAACATTGGGGTACAAGTGCCCCTATGCATCAGTACTCCTGTATCCCTTGGATAAATTCCTAGCAGTGCTATTGCTGGGTCATAGGGTAGGTCTGTTTTTAATTTTCTGAGGAACCTCCACACTGCTTTCCAGAGCGGCTGCACCAATTTGCATTCCCACCAACAGTGCAAGAGGGTTCCCGTTTCTCCACATCCTCGCCAGCATCTATAGTCTCCTGATTTGTTCATTTTGGCCACTCTGACTGGCGTGAGGTGATACCTGAGTGTGGTTTTGATTTGTATTTCCCTGATAAGGAGCGACGCTGAACATCTTTTCATGTGCCTGTTGGCCATCCGGATGTCTTCTTTAGAGAGGTGTCTATTCATGTTTTCTGCCCATTTCTTCACTGGGTTATTTGTTTTTCGGGTGTGGAGTTTGGTGAGCTCTTTATAGATTTTGGATACTAGCCCTTTGTCCGATATGTCATTTGCAAATATCTTTTCCCATTCCGTTGGTTGCCTTTTAGTTTTGTTGGTTGTTTCCTTTGCTGTGCAGAAGCTTTTCATCTTCATAAGGTCCCGGTAATTCACTTTTGCTTTTAATTCCCTTGCCTTTGGGGATGTGTCGAGTAAGAGATTGCTACGGCTGAGGTCAGAGAGGTCTTTTCCTGCTTTCTCCTCTAAGGTTTTGAGGGTTTCCTGTCTCACATTCAGGTCCTTTATCCATTTTGAGTTTATTTTTGTGAATGGTGTGAGAAAGTGGTCTAGTTTCAACCTTCTGCATGTTGCTGTCCAGTTCTCCCAGCACCATTTGTTAAAGAGACTGTCTTTTTTCCATTGGATGTTGTTTCCTGCTTTGTCAAAGATGAGTTGGCCATACGTTTGTGGGTCTAGTTCTGGGGTTTCTATTCTATTCCATTGGTCTATGTGTCTGTTTTTGTGCCAATTCCATGCTGTCTTGATGATGACAGCTTTGTAGTAGAGGCTAAAGTCTGGGATTGTGATGCCTCCCGCTTTGTTCTTCTTCTTCAAAATTCCTTTGGCTATTCGGGGCCTTTTGTGGTTCCATATGAATTTTAGGATTGCTTGTTCTAGTTTCGAGAAGAATGCTGCTGCAATTTTGATTGGGATTGCATTGAATGTGTAGATAGCTTTGGGTAGTATTGACATTTTGACAATATTTACTCTTCTAATCCATGAGCAGGGAATGTCTTTCCATTTCTTTAAATCTTCTTCAATTACCTTCATAAGCTTTCTATAGTTTTCAGCATACAGATCTTTGACATCTTTGGTTAGATTGATTCCTAGGTATTTTATGCTTCTCGGTGCAATTGTGAATGGGATCAGTTTCTTTATTTGTCTTTCTGTTGCTTCATTGTTAGTGTATAAGAATGCAACTGATTTCTGTACATTGATTTTGTATCCTGCAACTTTGCTGAATTCATGTATCAGTTCTAGCAGACTTTTGGTGGAGTCTATCGGATTTTCCATGTATAATATCATGTCATCTGCAAAAAGCGAAAGCTTGGTTTCATCTTTGCCAATTTGGATGCCTTTGATTTCCTTTTGTTGTCTGATTGCTGATGCTAGAACTTCCAGCACTATGTTAAACAACAGCGGTGAGAGTGGGCATCCCTGTCGTGTTCCTGATCTCAGGGAAAAAGCTCTCAGTTTTTCCCCGTTGAGGATGATGTTAGCTGTGGGCTTTTCATAAATGGCTTTTATGATCTTTAAGTATGTTCCTTCTATCCCGACTTTCTCAAGGGTTTTTATTAAGAAAGGGTGCTGGATTTTGTCAAAGGCCTTTTCTGCATCGATTGACAGGATCATATGGTTCTTCTCTTTTTTTTTGTTAATGTGATGTATCACGTTGATGGATTTGCGAATGTTGAACCAGCCCTGCATCCCAGGAATGAATCCCACTTGAGCATGGTGAATAATTCTTTTTATATGCCGTTGAATTCGATTTGCTAGTATCTTATTGAGAATTTTTGTATCCATATTCATCAGGGATATTGGCCGGTAGTTCTCTTTTTTTACTGGGTCTCTGTCTGGTTTAGGAATCAAAGGAATACTGGCTTCATAGAATGAGTCTGGAAGTTTTCCTTCCCTTTCTATTTCTTGGAATAGCTTGAGAAGGATAGGTATTATCTCTGCTTTAAACGTCTGGTAGAACTCCCCTGGGAAGCCATCTGGTCCTGGACTCTTATTTGTTGGGAGATTTTTGATAACCGATTCAATTTCTTCGCTGGTTATGGGTCTGTTCAAGCTTTCTATTTCCTCCTGATTGAGTTTTGGAAGAGTGTGGGTGTTCAGGAACTTGTCCATTTCTTCCAGGTTGTCCAATTTGTTGGCATATAATTTTTCATAGTATTCCCTGATAATTGTTTGTATCTCTGAGGGATTGGTTGTAATCATTCCATTTTCATTCATGATTTTCTCTATTTGGGTCATCTCCCTTTTCTTTTTGAGAAGCCTGGCTAGAGGTTTGTCAATTTTGTTTATTTTTTCAAAACACCAACTCTTGGTTTCGTTGATCTGCTCTACAGTTTTTTTTAGACTCTATATTGTTTATTTCTGCTCTGATCTTTATTATTTCTCTTCTTCTGCTGGGTTTGGGGTGTCTTTGCTGTTCTGCTTCTATTTCCTTTAGGTGTGCTGTTAGATTTTGTATTTGGGATTTTTCTTGTTTCTTGAGATAGGCCTGGATTGCAATGTATTTTCCTCTCAGGACTGCCTTTGCTGCGTCCCAAAGCGTTTGGATTGTTGTATTTTCATTTTCGTTTGTTTCCATATATTTTTTAATTTCTTCTCTAATTGCCTGGTTGACCCACTCATTCGTTAGTAGGGTGTTCTTTAACCTCCATGCTTTTGGAGGTTTTCCAGACTTTTTCTGTGGTTGATTTCAAGCTTCATAGCATTGTGGTCTGAAAGTATGCATGGTATAATTTCAATTCTGGTAAACTTATGAAGGGCTGTTTTGTGACCCAGTATATGATCTATCTTGGAGAATGTTCCATGTGCACTCCAGAAGAACGTATATTCTGTTGCTTTGGGATGCAGAGTTCTAAATATATCTGTCAAGTCCATCTGATCCAATGTCTCATTCAGGGCCCTTGTTTCTTTACTGACCGTGTGTCTAGATGATCTATCCATTTCTGTAAGTGGGGTGTTAAAGTCCCCTGCAATTACCACATTCTTATCAATAAGGTTGCTTATGTTTGTGAGTAGTTGTTTTATATATTTGGGGGCTCCGGTATTCGGCGCATAGACATTTATTATTGTTAGCTCTTCCTGATGAATAGACCCTGTAACTATTATATAATGTCCTTCTTCATCTCTTGTTACAGCCTTTAATTTAAAGTCTAGTTTGTCTGATATAAGTATGGCTACTCCAGCTTTCTTTTGGCTTCCAGTAGCATGATAAATAGTTCTCCATCCCCTCACTCTCAATCTAAAGGTGTCCTCAGGTCTAAAATGAGTCTCTTGTAGACAGCAAATAGATGGGTCTTGTTTTTTTATCCATTCTGATACCCTATGTCTTTTGGTTGGCGCATTTAATCCATTTACATTCAGTGTTATTATAGAAAGATACGGGTTTAGAGTCATTGTGATGTCTGTATGTTTTATGCTTGTAGTGTTGTCTCTGGTACTTTGCCTCACAGGGTCCCCCTTAGGATCTCTTGTAGGGCTGGTTTAGTGGTGACAAATTCCTTCAGTTTTTGTTTGTTTGGGAAGACCTTTATCTCTCCTTCTATTCTAAATGACAGACTTGCTGGATAAAGGATTCTCGGCTGCATATTTTTTCTGTCTAGCACACTGAAAATCTCGTGCCAATTCTTTCTGGCCTGCCAAGTTTCAAAAGAGAGATCAGTCACGAGTCTTATAGGTCTCCCTTTATATGTGAGGGCACGTTTACCCCTTGCTGCTTTCAGAATTTTCTCTTTATCCTTGTATTTTGCCAGTTTCACTATGATATGTCGTGCAGAAGATCGATTCAAGTTCCGTCTGAAGGGAGTTCTCTGTGCCTCTTGGATTTCAATGCCTTTTTCCTTCCCCAGTTCAGGGAAGTTCTCAGCTATGATTTCTTCAAGTACCCCTTCAGCACCTTTCCCTCTCTCTTCCTCCTCTGGGATACCAATTATGCGTACATTATTTCTTTTTAGTGTATCACTTAGTTCTCTAATTTTCCCCTCATACTCCTGGATTTTTTTATCTCTCTTTTTCTCAGCTTCCTCTTTTTCCATAACTTTATCTTCTAGTTCACCTATTCTCTCCTCTGCCTCTTCAATCCGAGCTGTGGTGGTTTCCATTTTGTTTTGCATTTCATTTAAAGCGTTTTTCAGCTCCTCGTGACTGTTCCTTAGTCCCTTGATCTCTGTAGCAAGAGATTCTCTGCTGTCCTCTATACTGTTTTCAAGCCCAGCGATTAATTTTATGACTATTATTCTAAATTCACTTTCTGTTATATTATTTAAATCTTTTTTGATCAGCTCATTAGCTGTTGTTATTTCCTGGAGATTCTTCTGAGGGGAATTCTTCCGCTTGGTCATTTTGGATAGTCCCTGGCGTGGTGAAGACCTGCAGGGCACTTCCCCTGTGCTGTGGTGTATAACTGGAGTTGGTGGGCGGAGTCGCAGTCAGACCTGATGTCTGCCCCCGGCCCACCGCTGGGGCCACAGTCAGACTGGTGTGTGCCTTCTCTTCCCCTCTCCTAGGGGCGGGATTCACTGTGGGGTGGCGTGGCCCGTCTGGGCTACTTGCACACTGCCAGGCTTGTGATGCTGGGGATCTGGCGTATTAGCTGGGGTGGGTAGGCAAGATGCACAAGGGCAGGAGGGGCAGGCTTAGCTCGCTTCTCCTTAGGTGATCCACTTCAGGAGGGGCCCTGTGGCAGCGGGAGGGAGTCAGATCCGCTGCCGGAGGTTTGGCTCCTCCGCAGAAGCACAGAGTTGGGTGTTTGCGCGGAGCGAGGAAGTTCCCTGGCAGGAACTGGTCCTCTTTGGGATTTTGGCTGGGGGATGGGCGGGGGAGATGGCGCTGGCGAGCGCCTTTGTTCCCCACCAAACTGAGCTCTGTCGTCCGGGGGCTCAGCAGCTCTCCCTCCCTTTGTCCTCCAGCCTTCCCGCTTTCCGAGCAGAGCTGTTAATTTATGACCTCCCAGACGCTAAGTCGCGCTTGCTGTTGGAACACAGTCCGTCAGGCCCCTCCGCTTTTGCCCGCCAGACTCTGGGGCTCTGCTTGGCCGGTGAGCCGCCCCTCCGCCCCGGCTCCCTCCCGCCAGTCCGTGGAGCGCGCACCGCCTTGCCGCCCTTCCTACCCTCTTCCGTGGGCCTCTCGTCTGCGCTTGGCTCCGGCGACTCCGTTCTGCTAATCCTCTGGCGGTTTTCTGGGTTATTTAGGCAGGTGTAGGTGGAATCTAAGTGATCAGCAGGACGCGCGGTGAGCCCAGCGTCCTCCTACGCCGCCATCTTCCCTCCTCCCAGGGGCTATTTTTAAACCCTGTTGGCTTAGTTAATCAGGGAGCATGGCAACGAGCTCATCTAGAGGCTGTTGATGTGGGTCACAAAAAAGGATATCATCCATATAGTGATAAATGATCAAAGAAGGAAACCGCGTCCTAATCGACTCTAATGCTTTATTGGCATAAAATTGGTGTATTGTTGGGCTATTAAACATCCCTTGGGGTAGGACTCTCCAGTGGTAATGGGGTGATGGCCGGCAGTGATTAACAACAGGAATGGTAAAGGCAAATTTCTCTCTATCTTGTTCAGCTAAGGGGATTGTGAAAAAGCAGTCTTTTAAATCAATAATAAATCAGCCAATTTTGAGGCAACATGGAGGGAGAGGGGGTTCCTAGCTGTAAGGGACCAAAAGGCTCAATTACTGCATTAATAGCTCTGAGATCACGAAGAAGTCGCCACTTGCAAGTTTCTTTTGGAACACAAAAGATAGGAGTATTCCAAGGGCTATTACTAGGCTCTATATGCCCATTTTTTTAATTGTTCATCTACTAATTATTGGAGATGAATCAATTGGCCCCTTTTATTGGACACTGCTCAACCTATACGGGTTTGTTAGTTTTCCATTTTAATGGGAGGGGCTCAATTTGAGCAGTGGCTAGGAAAAACTTGTTTTAAGATGAATATTCCATTGACTCAATAAGTCTCTTCCCCATAAATTGATAGGGATACTCATCGCATAGGGCTGTATGTAGACTATTTGGTCATCGGGCCCTAAACATTTGCAAAAGGTCAGACTTTGTCGGGAAGGCTGGCTGCCTCCAACTCCAACTAGGGTGGCCGTAGGGACAGTAGCCCAGTGAGGCCATTGTGAGGGGGATATAACGGTTACATCAGCCCCTGTATCAATTAACCCTGAGAAAAGTTTATCTTTGATCTTTATTTGCAAGAGAGGTTTGTCTTGAGAAATGTTGGCGAGCCAGTATTGTTCTAAAGGCGAGTTTGTGCTCCCAAACTTGCCTTCTCTTCTAGGTTTGTTCGCAGCTCCAGGGACCCAATAAGGAAGGATAAGGAGTTGAGCCAATCGCTGGCCTTTGTTAATGGTTATTAATTTGGAGGCCTGCGCCATAATTTTAATTTCCCTGGTGAAATCACTATCAATCACCCCTGGAAGAACTAGAAGTCTGGCTTTGGTAGGGCTACATCTTCCAAGAAAGAGACCAACATAGCCTTTGGGAAGCAGGCCAAATATGCCAGTAGGGATGAGGTATACATGCCCAAACTGATTAAGTGTGATGGTCTCCTGGGATTCTAAATCTAATCCTGTGCTTCCTTTGGTGGCAGCACATAGGGACCCCATGGGTTTAAGTAGCCCAGGCCTTGGGTGGGGGAGGGTGACGTTTCTTGTGGGCAGAAAGAAGCCATCCCCTCCCTTTGTTGTCCTGGGTGTGGAGGGGGGCACACGTTTGGGAGTTTCCCAAACTGAGGGGGCGACTGTCTTCATCAAATTTAGATCTACAGTTATTTGCCCAATGATTCCCTTTCTTGCATCGAGGACACAATCCCGGCAAGAGGGAGGTTTGGGGAGTGTTTATAAAGGGGCAATCCTTTTTTAAGTGTCCCACTTTTCCACAGCCAAAACAGGTTGGGTTAGATTGTTTGAGGGCCAAGGCAAGTAGCATTGTTTTGTGGGGTTCTGTTCCCACAGTTTGACAGGCTTTAACATATTCACTGATAGTGGCTGCAGGGCTACTTGCATTGGGTTTGATATGCTTAAGAACTCTTTTGCAATCCTCATTAGCATTTTCAACAGCCAGGGAAAGAAACATTGATTCGGTTGCTTCCATATTATCAAGCTGTCTTTGAATAGCTTCTTGGAGGTGATTAATAAAAGACATATAGTTTTCAGTGGCCCCTTGTCGGATATTAGTAAAGAACCATGATGATTTTCCTGAAAGGGGGATTTTATGAAATCCCGTCACACTACATCAGTGCATTGCTCCCTGACGATGATCGGGAGTTGAGCTTGCTGCCTTGGTTGGACATATTGCCCTGTGCCAGACAATTGTTCAAAAGTCACTGGAATAGCAGCATCGAGGTTCTGCATAGCACGAGTGATGAAATTCCTGAGCAAAGACAGCATATTGGGCCGGGGTCAGGAGAGAGTTCCAGTCCCAGGCACACATGGAATAAGGCAAACAGTTTCCAAAATCCCGATCGTAAAAGGGCTATGAAGGCGGTAGAGTTGAACTGCCTTCTGTAATTCTTTTACTATTTGGAAGGGCAGGCTTTCATGGACATATTGTCCATTTTGCCTGACAACGGGAAGCAGGTGGAATTCACCGGCCTTATGGGCTTCTTTAAGGCACTTTTGCATTGGGAAAAGGACCTTATCAGAGCAGGTTGATGAGGTGTTTTGAGGCTCGATATCGTCCCACCCTTTTGGGGGAGGGGGAGTATCTTTTTGCTGTAGAGATGCCAGAGGCACAGCCTGATTATGGGGGGGGGGGCGAGGTTTTTCCTTCTTTTTAGATAACTCTATGTTTTCACCTACATCCTCCGGGCTCAGTGGGAGAAGGGCAGTGCAGACGATGGATCAGGTGAGGATTACCTGGGGGGTGGGGGTGGGGGGACATTAGCCCCTTCAGAATGCCTGGCCTTTAATGTTTTCCCTGCTCATTCCCTCACGTCAAGATCACAAGTTCCTTGTTCTGGAAGCCAACGGCAATTCTGTTGGACAGTCAGAAATAATTTAAAGAGAGCCTTATAATTTAGAGTCATTCCTGCTGTCTCTCCTAGTGACTGAAGAATTCGAATATAGCGCTTTTGTTCAGGGGCTGGGGAGTTTCCCATGGGAGATCTCTCAAAAAGTTCCATGGCAGTGAATCCTAATATAGTTTCGCTTTATCCCTTACCTCTTCAGGCAGAGACTGTAACTGATGTGTTTTTTTTTTTTTTCCTCTCCCTTTCTTGGAGCTCCTTAATCATTCCACGGCATCCTGCAGTCCTTGTGTGGCACCGCCTTATCACTTTGGCTCCTTGTCCACGTTGGCCCATAGTCCCCTTTCCTTCTATCACATCAGGGTCACCATCTGTCGTAGACTCCAAGTCTAAAGTTCTTTCTTGTCTAGCAAGAAAGTGGGACACAGGATTAAAAGCGAGAGATGGCTAATATCCAGGAAAAGACAAGAGCCATGAATGAGGGTCCTTGTCCCATTTTTATTAGGATCAGAAGGCTTACAAACATGGTGCTGGACATGCTCAAAGAGACAATGAATCTGTGAACATTAACTCATGGACGTGAGGGAAAGGGGGTCTTGAATATAATCAGGGTTAGAGGTTTGGGTTAATACAAAACAAAATCCTGGTGCCGGGCACGGTGGCACGTGCCTGTAATCCCAGCCACCCAGGTGGCTTAGGCAGGAGGATCGCTTGAGCCCAGGAGTTCTGGGCTGTAGTGCACTATGCCCATCGGGTGTCCACACTAAGTTCGGCATCAATATGGTGACTTCGCGGGAGTGGGGGACCACCAGTGTAGATTGCTTTAAGTAGTATAGACATTTTAATAATATTTGTTCTTCCAATCCATGAGCATGGAATGTTTTTCCACTTCTTTGTGTCATCCTCAAATTCTTTCATCAGTGTTTGTAGTTTTCAGAGTACCTCTTTCCTTAGGTTAATTTCTAGGTATCTTATTATTTGGGGCGTAATTCTATATATGTAATTGATTTCTTGATTTCTCTCTCTGTTGCTTCACTATTGGTGTATACAAATGCAACAGATTTCTTTCTTGTTTGATTTCAAGTTTTTATTTAAATTCTAGTTACTTAACACATATGAAAAAATTAGTTTTAGCCGTAGAATTTAGTGACTCAACATTTGCATATAACACTCAAATCTCATCACAACAAGTGCTCTCCTTAATACCCATCACTCATTTGGCCCATCCACCACCCACCTCCCTCCACCAACCCTGTTTTTTCTCTAAAGTTAGCTGTCTATTATGGTTTGCTTCCCTCTCACTTTTGTTTCTCTTCCCCTATGTTCATCCTTTTTTTCTTTAAAAAAAAATGTGTATTTATTTTGGGAAAGACAGTGCATGAGTGGGGGGAGGGTCAGAGAGAGGATAGAGAGAACCCCAGACGAGCTCCATGGTGTCAGCACAAAGCCCCACACGGGGCTTGATCCCATGAACCATGAGATCACGACCTGAGCCAAAATCAAGAGTTCAATGCTTCACTGACTGAGCCACCCAGGGGTCCCCATCTACTTTTCTTCTTTAATTCCACATATGAATGAAATCATATGGTATCTGTCTCTTATTTCACTTAGCATAATGCACTATAGCTCCATCCACAGATTTCTGTACATTGATTTTGTGTCCTATGACTTTACTGAATCTGTGTATCAGTTCTAGCAATCTTTTGTGGAGTCTTTCAGGTTTTCTATAAAGAGTATCATGTCACCTGCAAATGCTGAAAGTTTGACCTCTTTCTTGCCAATTTGGATACCTTTTATTTCTTTTTGTTGTCTGATTGCTGTGGCTAGGATTCCCATACTATGTTAAATAACAATGATGATAGTGGACATCCCTGTCTTGTTCCTGACCATAGAGGAAAATCTCTCAGTTTTTCACCATTGAGGATGATGTGGACTGTGGGTTTTTCATATATGGCCTTTATTAGGTTGAGGCATGTTCCTTTAACACTCCTTTCTTGTTTTTTGTTTTTTTTAATCATGAATGGATGTTGTACTTTGTCAAATGTGTTTTTTTCTGCATCTATTGAAAATATCATGGTTCTTAGCCTTTCTCATATTAATGTGATGTGCCTTTTGTATTGACACGATGTGTGTGTGTTTGCATGTCCTCCTCCAGCTCTACTACCTCACTACACACTCACAGTTGCAGCTTTAGTCTCAGGTAAGCCTGGAGCTGGACTTCCAATCTCAGGTTTAGATATCCCAGAAATAGTGTTTATATTCTAAGAAAGTGATATATACAGATGATTATTCCAATTAAGGGAAAATCCAAAAAGCTGGCTGATTCCATGAAGTCAGTCTCCCAACCTCCATCCTCCCTCTTCCTTGCCATGTACCCTTGGTCTGAGACTCTAAGAGCTGTCATCCTGGATCTCACCACCAGGTGCCATGACATTTATCTCCATTTTTATCGTTCTCTTTTAATTGAAAGAAGTACATGCTGAAGAGACTATAAAAACAATCATGAAAAGGTTTGTTTACCACGATACCAAGTCTGCTTGGAACTTCATATGTATATTAAAGCAGTTCCATTTGCTATTGACCCCAAACTGCATCATGCTCATTGATTTCTCTATCCTCTCACCACTGTCAGCTAATGTGCAGTGTAGACTGTTCTGAGGGTGTCTACCAGAGAACAAAGCATTCATTCTTGATCACCCAACCCTTGTGTAAGCTGCCCACACCTCCTCACACACCATCTGTCATCCTTTCTGCATCACACAGGACACAGCTGCCCAGATTCCTCTCTGATGGCCCATCCAGTTTCAGCTCACTTATCCCCTGTTCTGACATGTACTGCCTTCACAAACCTGCCACTCAATGCCAAGGCACACCACTGCCACCTGGTGTTTCATCCTTTGCAGGCCCTAGAGTGTATGTTTTCACAATCCTTTTTACACCTAACAGTTCCTTCAGCCAGTGTTAGGATCAATTTGTATATATACAAATCTCGGATTTTAAGGGAGTTTGTTTGGTTCTTTTCTCCTCCATCCACCCCCTCCAACCTCCCCCTCCCTTCTCCTCCTTCTCTGCCTCCTCCTCCCTCCTCCTCCTCCTTCTCCTCTGCCTCCTCCTCCTCCTCCTTCTCCTCCTCCTCTTCCTCCTTCTTCTCCTTGCAGAAAATTTTTGGGAGCGGAGTTTAATGATGATGACACTTCAGTGCCATCTGCTGACAAAAACCTGAACAGCTGCTTGAACAATATGGTTATCCTTTGGTGCCATCTGGTGACAAAAACGTGAACAGCTGCTTGAACAATATGGTGATCCTTTGGTGCCATCTGGTGACAAAAACCGGAACAGCCGCTTGAACAATATGGTGATCCTTTGGTGCCATCTGGCGACAAAATCTTGAACAGCCGCTTGAACAATATGGCGATCCTTTGGTGCCGTCTGGTGACAAAAACCTGAACTGCTGCTTGGACAATATGGAACAGGAAAATGGGAAGGAGAGTCTGTGACATAAACTCACCAGACAGAGCTTTCTAAAATCAGGATGGAAAGTGTTGGGTACAGCATATTGGTGAACTCTCCCTGGACATTTTATATAAGTGAAATCATGCAATATGTGGTCTTTTGCATTTTTGGCTCCTTTCATCGAGTTCAACATTTTTCAAGTTTCATCCATACTGTCACACATATAAGTACTTCCTTTCTTTTTTTGTCAAATAATGTACCAAATTGTCTTTATTCTTTTATTAATTAGTATACATTCAAGCTGGTGCTATGTACATTTGTATACAAGTTTTTATGCAGACATATGTGGCCCTTTCTCCTGACTGTGTACCTAGGAGTGGGATTGCTGTGTCATATGGTAACTCTGGTGAAGTGTTTGTGGAACTGCCAGAATGCTGTCATGACCTTGTGTGTTGAGTGCGTGCATAGCCTGTTACTTTTCTCCCGAGGGTTCTGAGAAAGAAAAAAGGTTGAGGTGCCCTTCTCGTCACCTCACCTCTGGGAGGATGGGAGGGCATGATACCCATGAGACCTCACTGGATCACTGGAGCTATTGACTCTCATCGCAGGATTAAGGTGGTGTTTGTCTACTTTTTCCAATGTACAGTAACTATCACCCATTCATCTACTCTACTTTTTAGAAATGAAACAAAGTCAGCCCTGGGCTCTAGTGTGAGAGGTGGAAATAAGGTTCTCTTCATAGAGGCATGGTGTGTACATTTGGAATTATTTGATAAAGACAGTTTGTCTCTTATGAATTTTTATTAATTCAAACATTTTTTTACATTTATATTTATTTATATATTTCGATTCATGCATAGTGTTTGGTAGATTTTCTTTTTCATGGGCACATACCACAAGAAAGTCTAGCATCATGGTTTTTATGATGCATAAAATGAATTTTAAATAAACAGAAAACTCCAAGAGTTCTGTATACCCACTATTATATATCACCATCATTGTGTTGTCTAAATATGGTATATTAGAAAATGCACTTACATTTTTTTAAAATTTTAAATGGTTATTTATTTTCAAGAGAGAGAGGGGGGAAGATTGTGAGCAGGGCAGGGGCAGCAAGGGAGGGGCAGAGAGAGAGGGAGACACAGAATCAGAAGCAGGCCCCAGGATCCAAGCTGTCAGCACAGAGCCCAATGCGGGACTCAAACTCACGAGCTGTGAGATCGTGACCTGAGCTGAAGTTGGATGCTTAACCAACTAAGCCACCCAGACATCCCTAGAAAATGCATTTAGATAATATATTTAACCATGTCAGAGTTGGGAACATTATAATTTCACATGATTTTATTCCATACATGCGAATCCCTTGAGAAACAAACAAGCATACAACAGCAGACACATAAGACAGCTATTCCTAGAGTGACGATAAAAAAAAAAATAATAATAATTATTGCTAAACTGAATGAAAAATATTTACAGAACCCTTTTCAGTGAAGCAAAAGCATGAGATATGTCATAGAAAATGTGAGCTTCATTTGAAAGCCCATTGTCTAAGGCACAGCCTTCCAGTTATGTGACTCTGACTCTATGGGAGGTATTTTAAAATTCTAGCTTTTATGTAACTCATCTTGTTCCAATGTGCTCCTTAACTATTTTCAAGCAATTACATTCTGTTCTGGGGTAAGGAATTCTTTTTTTTTTTTTCTTTCTAAACTCCTGTCTGTCTTCATTTGAACAATCATTTCAACATTTCTGATCTGTACATGTGACAAAAAAGTTGTTGAGCTGGAAATTGTATTTTCCACTGAAGCATGGGGAAATATGGTCTTCTTAGATGATGGATGAAGCCTGAGTAGGAGGGGAGGCACAGGGGTATGTGAATTTAGTATCCAGGAGAAGTATTTCTGTGCAAAGGTGAGAATATAAGTAAAGAGGACAGCCGTTAAAGATGTGGAGAGGGGTGCAGGGCTTTAAAGCATATATTTATTTATTTAATTAATTTATTTTTTTTTGACTAGGCTTCACATCCAGGGCAAACCCCAGTGCTGGTCTTGAACTCACAACCCAGAGGTCAACACCTGAGATGAGATAAAGAGTTGGACACTTGGACACTTAACCCATGCAGCCACCCAGGCCCACCTAAAGCATAATTTTAAGTGATCAATTATAAAAACTTGGAAGGTTGGAATTAAGGTTCTTTCATGGGAAAGAACCATATCTTTTCAGATTTAACATCTGAATTTACCACACCACCCTATTCAGATGCTTGGTCTTTATTTCTATTTTGGCGAAACCTAAACCTTAACCAAGGGGTGGTGTAGAATTTGGTCATAGTGCCTGGTTAACTGAATGAATGGGTGGATGGATACAGGATTATTTCAAACATGCCTTGGAAAGTCTTGGATTTTTACGTCCCAGGGCAGAGCTGTTCATGCAGCTGTCTAAAGCCGTAGTGTTGGGTGGCTGAGAGGATGCAGCTTCTCAAGACCCAGGAACCGATGGCTGCAAAATGGGAAGCATTTCAAGTGTGGAAGACCGGCATACACTTCATGGCTGCCATAGAAACGTGACTCTGTTGTGACAACCATGATGACTTTTCAATACAGAGACGGATTGGGAAGAAGAGGGGCCTTCAAGTGTTTGGAGCTTAGCTGAAGGTGTGGGTCCCCTCAGTGGAGCTGATCTGTCCCAGAGTCTGGGGAGACAAAGGAATCCAGGTCCAAGTCTCCTCTTTCCTCCTTTGGAGCTCGGCACCCAGAGTGTCTCATGGGTAAACCTGTTGGGGTCTGGTCTGGGTCCAGTGAGTGTGGGTCCTGCTCCAGGGGTGTCCTGGAGCTACTGTCCTGTGAAGGCAGGGGTGCGGGAGGGAAGGCAGATAATGAATATGCACCTGGCTTCCCTTCTGCAGAATGGGGGTGTGAATGCTTCACCCACAGGGTCGCCGAGAACACTCGGTGATACACATGACCAAGTCCCTGGCCCTGTGATTACTGCAGGATCATGAATGCCTGTATGATTTCAGGCCACTTGTTACTCCTTTTCTTCTTTGTTGTTAGGGGATAGAAGAAAAAGGCCCGGTGAGAAGTTCATTGTAACATGTAGTTGTTATGATCACAGCCCACTTGTTGTGAAGTAGGGAAGCTGAAGGGGCTCCATTTTACAAGTGGTTTTTCTACCAGGCCCCATTTAGCCTGCCAGGCTCCACATTTGGCCTCTGAATAAGACAAAGAGCTATGTTCTCACTTCAACGGGGAAGCAAGAAAGTTAATCATTCTCTGAGATTTGTCGAAGGCCCCAGACACCTGATAACACCTAAGAAGAGCCAGATCCAAAACATGTTCCAGGACACTGGCTTCAAACAAACCTCAGCTGACGATGGCATCAATACCCCTACCTTTGGTAATTTATGAAATAACACCTATTGTTCACCTGACGCTTGCCTTTGATTGGACACTACCATGGATTCCCCTGGAACGTGTACCCTAAACCCTTTTTAAATACAAACTCCTAGCCCAAAGCAATGACAAGGCTCATTCTCCTTTCCTTTCTGAGTCTCCCCCAGGCACTCTGCTATTTTCTGTTCTTTCATGCTATTTGATAAACTCTGTTAGCACTTTCTCCAGCTAACGTTTGATTTCTACCACTTTTGAGGCCAAGGACCCTCTTGGCTGGTCCTGTGGTACCGTTCCCTGGGTTCTTGGACTCAGCTTGACTGCATCAGTATCAATGTCAGTGTCACTAGACTAGTGCCTAGCATGCTGCTGGGCACATAGTTACTCTTGCAAATCATAGCGATAGCTGGATCTGTCTCTCCCTCTTCAGAACTTCATTCCATTGGCCACGCTCTTATCAGGTGCCGGAAGGAGACAGGTTATGAGGATCTGAGTCCTGGTGGCTGCTGAAACCTCTACCCCATATTCAAGGACAACAGTCCTCAGGAGACACTAACATTTCACATTCCTGGTGGGATATGATGCCTGGCACAAGTGAGTTCATAGACCTGAACAAAAGCATGTTGTGGAATAGCTCCTGTAAGGTTCAAAAACTAACCTAAAAGCAGAGAAACTACTTAAACCACGTCATGGGAGGAGAAGTTTAGCAGGTGGAATTTCAATCCACCAACAGGTGTGTTAGTAAATCTTGAGGCCCATCTTAGAGAATTCCTCATTTGTCTGAAAGGGACAAATTGTGCACCTGAAAATGACTTGGTCATTAACGTGCACTTGCAATAAATATATTTTTTCTGATTGCATAAATAATAATTAATGAATTCTATGTTTCCTCAGAACGATGTGAAAATAGGCATTTAGAAGGGTTCGTAGCAACTTGAAATCTTAACACAGATTCTTTCCTGGTTTGCTCGGTTTTACCCATACTACAAAGAAAAAAATTAAGGGCCTAAAATTTTTGTAGTGTGAGTTAAAAGTGTCACTTACAAGACTTCGGAATTTTTATAATAATAATTACCAACGTGTCTTCCCTGCTATCATGATACCCAGAATTTTCCCTTATACAAATCAGAAGTTGTTAAATGTCAGTATGATTATATTCCTGGTACGTGACGTTTTAAGTTCAGTACTCATGGACCACAGTTTCCCTCAACATGCCATGTCCCCAAGCAACTATTTAGTATTTTTGTCAATAGATTAGTTTTGATTGTCTGTAACTTTGTGTCAATCGTTGCATTTTATTTTTATCTGGCTTATTATACTCAGGCATTTATTCATTTATTAACAGTTCCATTATCTTTTATTTGACATGAATATATAAAACACTATTGATGAGAAGCTACTTTGACTCATCATGGGCAAAGAAATTTAGCAAGTAGAATTGCATTCCATCAGCAACTACACGTTGTGCAGTAGCCTTTGAAGCCCATCTTACAGGTGCCTGATTGCTGAAAAGCAATAGATTATACAGATGGAGACAGAAGTTGGTCTTTATAGGCATGTGTAATAAATGTCGCTAATGTTTTGCTAAGAAAAAAAAAAACTAAGTATGCAAAGGGCCACATATAGTATGATTCCATTTTTTATGAAATACTTAGTGGGAGGCCCTCAATATGCTGTACCCAATAAATTACCCTCTTTCCATTCTGACTTTCAGAAGCTCTGGTAGGTTTGAGTCACAGTCCCTCCCTCTTATCTTTCCTGTGATGTTCAACAGCAGTTCAGGCTTTTGTCATAAGATGGCACCAAAGTACCACCATCATTAAACTTCTCTTCTAAGAAGTGTCTGCAAGGAGTAAAAACGTAACAATAATATCCCCTAAACCCAGGTTTTGTACATAAACAAGAGAATTTTAATTTTTTTCTGAAAAAGAAAAAAAAAAAACCTTGTAGGTGTAAAGGAAAATTGTTAAAACATATACTCCATTTTCCCCATTGAGGAGGATATTAACTGTGAGCCTTTCATATGTGGCTTTTATGATGTCGAGGTATGTTCCCTCTTACCCCTACTTTCTTAAGGGTTTTTATCAAGAACTGATGCTCTATTGTGTCAAATGTTTTTTTTCTGCAGTTTTTGGAAAGGATTATAGAGTTCTTTATTCCAGAGCCTGCAGACTTTGAACACCTGGTGGCAGTAGTGCACCTTGACAATCAGTGGCAGGTATTCCAAGGGTGGTACAGGTGTCTAACCTGTAGGTGACTGAGTAGGTGACTCAGAGAGGATGGGGGTGTCAGAGCTGGATCTGGGCAGCTATGTCTTGTGTCATGGACAGGGAATGATAGAGAGGAAAAGAAGGTCTGAGCAGCCTCTACAAGGTTGGAGAAATGGAGGGTGAACACCCTGTTCTCTGATAGGGAACTTCTGTACAGTCCACACTACACAACAGCTGACAGTGATGAGGAAAGAGATAAATCAATGATTATGATGAAAGTTAGGGTCAACAACAAATGGAACTTTTTTAACATACTTATGACATACTTATACATAATTGTAACATACTTGCATACATACTTAGTGCACTGACCATGGTGTCCTCAATAAGAGATACCTGAGTGCCTTGATTAATTGCTTCAGAGGAATGTGGAAGCCTTTCAAGCACAAATGATTAACTGCTGAGCACCAGCTTCTTCTGCATATATCCCTCACCATTTCCTCGCACCTTCCCCTTAAAAAACCTTCTGCTTTTCCTGGACAGGGAAGATGGTCTTTGCAAAGTTATTCTGCCATTTTCCCAGGTTGCTGGCTTCCTGAATAGTGCAACTTTTCCTTTCTCACCATCACTTGTCTCTTGAGCATTGGCTTTTGGTGGGAGATGCAGGAGAGAAGCATCAAGGGAAAAGACTTCAAAAGGGAAGGGCTGGAGAAGGTGCAAGGCCTTAGGACATGTTTACACAGCTGAACATGGCTGCTGCTCATAAGGAATGCCTAGAGCCATTAACATTGTCCAGGGATGGATCCTCCCTCACACCTGAGCCTTCCTTAGTCTTATAGAAACCAATTAACTCGAAATTCAACCTTGAAAAGCTAAACCGTTAGATTGATTAACACACTTGCTTAGCTGACTTTATGCACATAGTCTTTAGCAATTATCCTAATAAAAAGAAGCTTCATTCTGGAGTCAGGGCCTCATTCAGACTCAAGAATGAGGACCTTCACTTAACTGAATTTTGTTTGCACACTCATCTTTTGCGATTCTGGCCATACTCCCTGCAACTGCTTTTGAGCTGTCTTAAAGATTTGCTGATTTCCCTAAGTCTGCAGTCACCATCCAATACTTCCCTTTCCCTCTTCTTTTCAGCTTCATTATTTTCATAATTTTATCTTCTACATCACTGATTCACTCCTCTGCTTTGTGCATCCTTCGTTGTCATGGCATTCATTCAGGTTTGCATCTTGGTTATAGCATTTTTTATTTCAACCTGACTAGTTTTTAGTTCTTTTATCTCTTCAGTAAGGGATTCTCTAAGGGATTCTCTATGCTTTTTTCAAGCCCAGCTACTATCCTTATAATTTTTGTTTGAAATTCCCTTTCAGACATCTTAATGTGAATTGATTAAATGCCTGTTCTCTCTCTTGGGGTTAATTCCTCCATCTTGTGATTTTGAGGTCAATTTAAAAAAAAAACATGAATGTAGATCCTTGGTGTGGGTTGTTCTCCTTCTTAGAGAAGTTTGATCCAAATCAATCAATCAATCAATCAATCAATTAATAATGAAATAAATCATTAAAAATAAGTAATTGCTTTTCCTATACTCAAAAAATTTGTAAATAAAACCCAAAGGAACCTAGATCATGCTTCCCATAGAGTTCAAGCTTTGAAGCACTCTATGATTCACCAGTAGAGTTGGTGTATGTGAGGGGCTTGTGTTGGACTTCTAGGGGTGGGGCCTGTTGTGTTGATTCTTAGGCGGGACTTGCCCTAATGGAGATGCACTTGCAGGGAGCAACTCTGGCCTTCACCTGGTGGCACTGTTTGCTCACTGAAGTAAGTCAGTGTTGATGGGTGTGGAGGGGGGGAAATGGTGTTGCCCTGCTCTCTTGTCTCTGAAGCAGGGCGCTCAGGCCTGCCACTCCATAGAAAGCCTGAACATAAGATCAAACAATCACCCCTCTTGTGTCCCTGGCTGCTGTCATATCCCTGCCTTAATCTTGTCTTTATTTCAGCTGTCTGCCTGCCAGGCAACACAGTACTCTCATGTTTTATCTCAGGCACAGTTGGGTCTCAAAACTCCAAACTTCAGAGACCCCCATGGCATAGACCTGCACTGATACTCTAGGAGAGGGTCTTGCTGTGCTGTGGCTGAGTGTTGGTTTGTCCCAGAAAATAGCTGGGTGACCCTGCAGGGCTTGGAGTTTGTGGTAAAGCATAGCAGAAAGATGGCACCAAGGCTCACTGCCCTCACCAGGCATCTTTGTTCTTATGCTGATGAATCACACAGGTTAATGGCACCCATAGGTTCTTTTGTCTCCAGACAGGCAGTGCCCCCTTCCTAAATGCACTCCAAGATTGGTACAGTTTCTCCCAGTGTGACCCAGGGCATTCTCAGACCATGCTGCCCGCTCCTGGGTCCTCACCTTCCTTCTCCACTGGGATACCACTAAACCCACCAGGTGTGACCCTGTTGATGGCACAGACCTCTAAATCTTAAGACTTGGTACTCTGTTGCTTACTTAAAAATGTGCGGTATTTAACCCCTCTCCTCCACCCAGTTATGGCTTTAGGGAAGAGTTTTCTTGTGCAATCCCCTATGCATGTTTCCACATTTTTTATTACTCTCTCAATCCTCTCTCTGTGATCAGGGCTCCCTCCCCTCTACAGCACCGATGGCTCATTTCTCCCCCAAACCAACTCTCCACGGTTCCTACCGTCACCAGGGTCGTTGTTTTTCTACTTGTAGATGTGCAGGTTTGTTCTCTCAATCCTCAGATTGATTTCTTGGGTGTTCAGAATTATTTGATATTTATCTAGCTGTATTCAAGGGACGAGGGAAGCTTAGGGTTGCCCTCCTCTTCCACCATCTTAACCCATCTCCATGGTATTGTATGGAATCTATACATCAGTTTGAGGGAATAGACATCTTAACAATACTGAGTCTTCTGACCCCTCAAGAGGACATGTCCCTCCATTTATTTAGGCCACTGTTTAATTTCTCTCAGCAATGTTTAGCAGTGTTGAGTACAGGTCTTGCACATCTGTGGGCCTCCATGTTTTACATAGGGTATGCCTATGTCATTCATACTTTTTGATGTTCTTGTCAATGACTGTTTTTATTACTATTTCTAGGCATTATATTTTCACTTAACTGTTAATATCCAAATGTTGCCGGGGAATATCTTTGGTTGAAAGCACACATTACTCAGGATACTTGGCTATTAGCACCTATAGTAGTCAGAGGTTACTGGAGGAACAGAACCAATGAGATGTTGATATATAGATAGAAATTTATATTAAGGAATTGAGTCAAGAGGAAGTGGAGGCTAGGCAGAATCTGATAGGAAACTTTGACAAGTTGGAGACTCAGGAAAGAGTTAGAGTTGGAATCTGAATATTGTCTGCTGGGGAACAACAGGTGCTGATGTGAAGTCAAAGGCAGTCTTTGGGCAGAATTCCCTTTGACTCAAGGGAGATCAACCCTTTGTTCAATTCAGGACTTCAATTTATCATTTGAGGTCCAATCACATTAATGGAGGATTAATTGCTTTACTGAAGTGTACCCATTCAAATGTAAATCTTACTCAAAGGCATCTTACAGAAATATCCAGAACAATGCTTGAACAAATATATGAACACTATGGTCTTCCCACGTTGGCACATTAAAAATACCATCATATTCATTTGACTAGATTTCCATAGAGGTTTTTAGATATCATTGGCAATGTACTGAACCTAGGGAGTAAAATATCCTTCAGAAAATTGTACAGGTGGTCTCTAGAAAATCGGTCACTAATATGAAACAGTTCAGTAACTTTCAACTTTCAACCTACACCCACAACTGCATTACTTCCTGTGCAGTCACCCAGGTTTCCAGGAGTCATGGTCAAGCTTAGACTAAACTTTCATGGGATGGAGTCCACTTGAGGTAATATCTCACCACCCCATGAGGTGGGCACTAACATCCATCCTGTTTCCGGGGGCGTTTTGAGTAATCCAGTCGAGGTATCAAGAGAAATAAGATGTGGATACTAGTGGTTGAATTGGATGGGCAGTGCCCGGCACACAGTAGACATCTAATATACATTTAATTATGTGAGACATAGATGTAGGTGTAAGTAGGAAATGAAACTATGTATATGTTCTTTCATTCTTTTTATACACATAGAAATTTTTCAGAGCATTGGGGTCACACTTTTGTCATTGTTTCAACCGGTTTTAAGAAAATTTTTGTCTTGTTATCTAAAATAATGTCTTTTAATTGGGAAAAGATAAACTGTAGAAAATGAAAAAGATGCCTCTGTGTAGATGTGTATGACCCTGCAGTGGGTCTTCTGCAAAGTGGGCAATTGAAATTTACCTTACACAGCTACTGTGAGGAGAAGTGAACAAACCAATAAAACATATCCAACATGTAATATTGTGAAACTTCAGCAAATATGTGTGGGGTCACTCCTGCGGTCTCTTCATAGCAAAAGAGATGACTTAACCGTGAAAAACTCATAGACATCATTGGGATTTGGTGCAGCAAGGAAGGAAATGTGCACATATTATATGCTGGGTTAGCTTTAGTACCATTTATTTGTAGATGAGTTACCTGATTATGGTGAAGAAGAGGAAACACTCCATCCCCTAAAACTGTTCGTTTGTGTGTGCAACATAGTTATTTGACATTCATATTTGTATTGTGAAAAAATCACCACAATAAATCTATCTTACATCCATCACTTTACATAGCTACAGATTTTTGTGTGTGTGTGATGAAAACTTTCAAGATGCACTCTCTTAGCAACTTTCACATACACAATACACTATTAACGATAGGACCATGCTGTACATGACATCCTCATGACTTATTTATTTCATAAGAGGAAGTTTGTACCTCTTGACTTATTTATTTTATAAGAGGAAGTTTGTACCTCTTGACTTCTTTCCCATTTTTGCCCACTTCTTGGCCACTGCCTAAAGCAACCACCAATGTGTTCTCTAAATACATAAGGTCTTTTTTCAGCTTCCTTTTTTTTCTTTTAAATACCACATGTGAGGTCATATGCTGTTTATCTTTCTTTGTCTGACTTATTTCATTTTAGCATTTTGCCCTTGATATCCATCCATGATGTTACAAATGACAAGATCTTATTCTTTTTTATAGCTGAAAAATATTCCATTGCATATATCAAATCTTCCCTATCCATTTATCCATTGATGGACAGTGAAATTGTTTCCATATCTTAACTATTGTAAGTAATGCTTCAGTGAACCTTGCTGATTTTTATGTAATCCCTTCAGTGAGTCATATCCCATGGCACACATCATATTTTTATTTTGAGTAGATACACGTGGGATATTAATATATGCATCCCATTGTTGAAGTAAATCTCTACCCCATAGATTAATGGCAATGTTAGCCACACAGGGTTTAAGAGTTGCTCTTTGATCCTCGTGCCTTTTACATCAACCTCCCCCAGAAATGTAATCTTATCCAGTCAATGAGCAATGCTGGTAATGGCTACTATTGCCCACGAAAGAATATTATGTCCAATGTGTTACTCTCCAAACAGAAGTCAGAGTTCAACAGTCGCTAATTGTTGGGCCTTGCCTTCCTTCATGTGCCTAGTGGATTGATGGTGTAGGGGCCTCTTTTGTAAGGACACTTAATCCCCTTGCTTTTCTCCTCTAAAGAAAAGTCACCTTGCAGTAACAATCGTTTTCTCTTACTAATCACTTTCCTGTCCCACCTTCCTTGTATTAAAACCTTCCATTTTGTACATCTCATAGGAGCACCCCTCTATTTGCTTGATGTACTGGTACCTAATCCATTAATTATTTAATACAGCTAATTAGACCTTTACAATTTACTCAGTTATAGTTTTGTTATTTTCCTTACTAAATGCTTTTCAATGTTTATCATAATTGGGAACGTTTCCTCCACCACTGGTTCAGGAGGAAATTCACTGGGCATATTTCTGTGGACAGAAGAGAGAGGATAGATTTGGGTCATACTGGTATATCAGGTATAAGAGGAACAGGGGGGGAGCTGACCATCATGTGAAAAATGTATGAAAAACATGTGACTAAGTCAGGAAAATTAGATGTTGAGATCAGGTTCCAGTCTTGTGCTTGTCTTTGATAACTCCTTCTGTACTCTTTCTCCTGTGGGTGTGGGTCTGGGTCTCCACATCAGATGAACCCTCAGAGTACTAAATGTAATCTTCAGAGGACTAACTGGGAGGGACTACCATCCTAGGGATAAGACAAACACAAAATCAATTCCAAAATCTACCAAGCAACTTGACCACAGACCAAAGAGAAACTAGCACTTCTATTGACACCCATGAGAAAACCAAGACTGAAGGCACACAAGTGTTACTTCACTTTCCACTCTCTGGGAGTGAGGTCTCCTCTGGAGAAGGTAGTATCCTCTGAGTGCTATTGAAGACAATGGAGGTCTGGGTTACAAGTCGCCTCAGTTTCCCAGGGCAAAACCTTTACCCTCAACCAAATATTTTCTGTTTAGATCGCGGTTTCCAGGCTTCAAGATCAAGGTTGATCAAAACTACTTAGCATGGAGACTATTTGAGGCCATACATCATTGGGTGGACACTAACATCCATCCTGCTCCTTGTGGGCATTTTCAGTTATCCACATCTAGATACCAGTAGAGGAGTGATGTGGATGCAGGTGTAAAATTGGACTGATAGTGCCAGGCACACAGTAGACATCTTTTTCACATTTAATAAACATGAGATATAGATGTAGGCATCAGTAGGATATAAAATTATGCATATATTCTTTCAGACTTTTTATTGACCTGTGAATTTTTCAAAGAACACTGGGATGGTGACAGTTATTGTTTCATAATCTGGTATAAAAAAAGTTTTTATTTCTGTTTCTAAAAGTCATGTGTTTTTCATTGGAAAAAAGTAACAAGTAGAAAATGAAGAAGATGCCCCTTTGGAGGTGTGTGTCACCATGTGATGGGCCGTGTATAAAATGGGCAGGTTGATACTTACTCCAGACCTATTGTGAGGAGAATGAACACTTGTTCACAGAGGAACAACTGGTTCTATTATCAGGTATAAGAGGAATAGGTAGGGAGCTGACCCTCCTGTGAAAAATGTATGAAAGGGTCCATCAGGCATTCCTGGGTGCAGCCGATATTCGGCCATTGCTCATTTGGCCATTGCTCGGTGAGACCCTCCCGCAGAGGGGTGGAACGGGTCAAAGCCACAGTCCTTCGGAAGTAAGGGGCCAGGGAAAAACAGCCGCATCTGAGACAAAACTTGAGAGAGAGGTACTGCCTGGGGCCTGGTCACGGAGAGTGAAAAAGCGGGGAGTTGACAAGAGCTGAAAACAGAGGACAGGTGCACGATTGCCGATCCAAGAGAACAGAGTGGGTAGCTGGGTGGTGCCATTTTCACCACTCCCGCACATGCGCATACACACATATAAGTGCCTCAAGAATCCACCCCAGTGGGCTAGTGGCGCTATCTAGTGGAGAGGGGTGCTGTTACACTGAACCCCGCCCAACTGGGCCTACTTCGCTCTTCAAGAACAAAAGTCTCACCGCCGCCTTAATTTATGGACTATAAAAAGCTACACAGACTGACTTCTAGGTGAAAACGAAGCAATTTCAGTCCTACTTCAATCTGTTAGCAGGTTCATCTATACAATTTTCTTTTCTTTTTTTCTTTTTTCTATTTCTCTTTTTACAATTTTTTTATTTTTCTAGAATACAGAAAGAGAAAAAATCATTTTTATTTTCAATTTTTATTAAAAATATTTTTGTTTAATTTTTTATTACTGTATTTTTTACTTTTGTGAAATTTTTTTTCAAATTCTACTTTACTTCCATCATTGTGTTTTAGTCTACTTCAGTGTATTCACCTTTTCAAATTTTCAAACAATTTCCTTTTTTTCTTTCTTTTTTTTTTCTATTTTTCGCTTTTTCATTTGTTTTCTTTCTCTTGAATGCAGAGAGAAAACTTCATTTTTACTTTCAGTTTCTATTAAAATATTTTTATTTAATTTTTATTACTATAGTTTTTGGCTTTTATGTATTTTTTTTCAAATTCTATTTTACTTCCATCATTTTATTTGATCTACTGTCTACTAAGGTGAATTCACTTTTTCAAATTTTCAAACGATCTTTTTTTCCTTTTTTTATCTTTTTTCTCTATTTCATTTCTTTCCTTTTTTCTTAAATACAGAAAACGAAAAAAATTCATATTTATTTACAATTTTTATTAAAAATATTTTTCAATTCTTTTCTACTATATCTTTTATTTTGTGTATATTTTTTTCAAATTCTATTTTACCCCACCATCTCATTTTAGTCTGCTTCAGTGTATTCATTTTTTCAAATTCTCAAAAGACTTCCTTTTTCCCCCCCCCCCTTTTTTTCTCTACTTGTCAAACCACTTTCAACACCCAGACGAAAACACACCTAGGATCTAGCATCATCTATATCAATTTGTGTGTGTGTGTGTGTTGTGTGTGTGTGTGTTTAATTTTTAATTTTAATATTTTTTAATTTTAATTTTTTTAATTTCAATTTTTTTCTACCTCATCAATTCCTTTTCTCCCTTCAAAATGAAAAAAATGAAGGAATTCACCCCAAAAGAAAGAGCATGAAGAAACGAAGACAGCAGGAGATTTAACCAACACAGATACAAGCAAGATGTCTGAACCAGAATTTAGAATCACGATAATAAGAATAGTAGCTGGAGTCAAAAAATAGATTAGAATCCCTTTCTGCAGAGATAAAAGAAGTAAAAAATAGCCAGAATGAAATTAAAAAAATATTATAACTGAGCTGCAATCACGGATGGATGCAGCAGCAGCAGCAAGGATGGATGAGGCAGAACAGAGAATCAGCGATATAGAGGACAAATGTATAGAGAATAACGAAGCAGAACAAAAGAGGGAGATTAAGGCAAAAGAGCACGATTTTAGCATTAGAGACATCAGTGACTCATTAAAAAGGAACAACATCAGAATCATAGGGGTCCCAGAAGGGGAAGAGAGAGAAATAGGGGTAGAAGGGTTATGTGAGCAAATCATAGCAGAAAACTTTCCTAACCTGGGGAAAGACAAAGACATCAAAATCCAGGAAGCACAGAGGACCCCCATTAGATTCAACAAAAACCGACCATCAACAAGGCATATCATAGTCAAATTCACAAAATACTCAGGCAAGGAGAGAATCACTAAAGCAACAAGGGGAAAAAAAAAGCCCCTAACCTACAAGGGAAGACAGATCAGGTTTGCAGCAGACCTATCCACAGAAACTTGGAAGACCAGAAAGGAATGGCAGGATATATTCAGTGTGCTGAGTCAGAAAAATATGCAACCAAGAATTCTTTATCCAGCAAGGCTGTCATTCAACGTTTATTTTATTTTTGGGACAGAGAGAGACAGAGCATGAACGGGGGAGGGGCAGAGAGAGAGGGAGATGCAGAATCGGAAAACAGGCTCCAGGCTCTGAGCCATCAGCCCAGAGCCCGACGCGGGGCTCGAACTCACAGACCGCGAGATCGTGACCTGGCTGAAGTCGGACGCTTAACCGACGGCGCCACCCAGGCGCCCCAAGGCTGTCATTCAAAATAGAAGGAGAGATAAAAAGTTTCCCAGAGAAACAAAAATTTAAAGGGAGTTTGTGACCACTAAACCAGCCCTGCAAGAAATTTTAAGGGGGACTCTCTGAAGGGGAGAAAAGATGAAAACACACACACACACACACACACACACACACACACACACACATAGTGTGTGTATATATACAAAAAGAAACAAAACATTAGAAAGGAACAGAAAACACCATCAGAAACACCAACTCTACAAGCATCATAATGACAATAAATTCATATCTTTCAGTACTCACTCTAAAAGTTCAATGGACTCAATGCTCCAATCAAAAGACATAGGGTAAAAGAATGGATAAGAAAACAAGACCCATCTATATGCTCTTTACAAGAGACCCACTGTAGACCTAAAGACACCTTCAGATTGAAAATAAGGGGATGGAGAACCATCTATCATGCTAACGGTCGACCAAAGAAAGGCAGAGTACTTATATCAGATACTTATATCAGACAATCTAGACTTTAAAATAAAGACTGTATCGAGAGATGCAGAAGGGCATTATATCATAATCAAGGGGTCTATCCACCAAGAAGACCTAGCAATTGTAAACATTTATGCACCAAATGTGGGGCACCCAAATATATAAATCAATTAACCACAAACATAAAAAAAACTCATCGAGGGGCGTCTGGGTGGCGCAGTCGGTTAAGCGTCCGACTTCAGCCAGGTCACGATTCTCGCGGTCCATGAGTTCAAGCCCCGCGTCGGGCTCTGGGCTGATGGCTCAGAGCCTGGAGCCTGTTTCCGATTCTGTGTCTCCCTCTCTCTCTGCCCCTCCCCCGTTCATGCTCTGTCTCTCCCTGTCCCAAAAATAAATAAACGTTGGAAAAAAAAAAAGTTAAAAAAAAAAAAACTCATCGATAGTAATACCATAACAGTAGGAAACTTCAACACCCCACCCACAGCAATGGACAGATCATCTAATCAAAAAATCAACAAGGAAACAATGGCTTTGAATGACACACTGGACCAGATGGATTATAACAGATATATTCAGAACATTTCATCCTAAAGCAGCAGAATATACATTCTTTTCCAGTGCACAATGAATGTTCTCCAAATAGACCATACACTGGACACAAATCAGCCCTAAGTAAGTACAAAAAAGATTGAGATCATACCATGCATATTTTCAGACCACAATGCTATGAAACTGGAAATCAACCACACGAAAAAAATATAGAAAGGTAACAAATACTTGGAGACTGAATAACATCCTACTAAAGAATGAATGGGCTAACCAAGCAGTTAAAGAAGAGGAAATTAAAAAGTATATGGATGTCAATGAAAATGATCACACCACAACCCACAACCTCTGGGACACAGCAAAGGCAGTCATAAGAGGAAAGTATATAGCAATCCAGGCTATTCCTAAAGAAGGAAGAAAGATCTAAGATAAAAACAAACTAAACCTTACACCTTCAGGAGCTGGAAAAAGAAAAGCAACTAAAACCCCCAATCAGCAGAAGACAGGAAATAAAAAAGATTAGAGCAGAAACAATTAAGGCTATAGAAACCAAACAAAAAAACAAAAAACAAAAACAAAAAAAAAAAACGAGAACAAAAAACATAGAACAGATCAATGAAACGAGAAGCTGGTTCTTTGAAAGAATTAGCAAAATTGGAATAAACCAGTTGCCAGTTTGATCAAGAAGAAAAAGGAAAGGACCCAAATAAGTAAAATCAAGAATGAAAGAGGAGAGATCACAACCAACACAGTAGAAATAAAAAAACAATAATAAGAGAATATTATGAGAAATTATATGCTAATAAAATGGGTAATTCTGGAAGAAATGGACAAATGCCTAGGAATATATACACTACCAACACTGAAACAGGAAGAAAATAGAAAAATTGAACAAACCCATAACCAGTAAGGAAATCGAATTAGTAATCAAAAATCTGCCAAAAACCAAGAATCCAGGGCCAGGTGGCTTTCCATGGGGAATTCTACCAAACATTTAAGGAAGAGCTCACACCTATTCTCTTGATACTGTTCCAAAAAATAGAAATGGAGGGAAAATTTCCAAACACTTTCTATGAAGCCAGCATTACCTTGATTCCAAAACCAGACAGAGACCACACTAAAAAGGAGTACTAGAGACCAATTTCCCTGATGAACATGGATGCAGAAATCTTCAACAAGATGTTAGCCAACCAGATCCAAACAATACATTAAAAAAAATATTTCACCACGACCAAGCGGGACTTATACCTGGGATGCAGGGTTGGTTCAATATCTGCCAAAAACAATTAACATAATTCATCATCATCAATAAAAGAAAGGACAAGAGCCATATGATCCTCTCAATAGACGCAGAGAAAGCATTTGACAAAATTCAGCATCTTTTCTTGATAAAAACCCTCAAGAAAGTAGGGATAGAAGGAGCATACCTCGAGATCATAACAGCCATATATGAATGACCAACCATCTAATATCATGCTCAAAGGGGAAAAACTGAGAGCTTTCCCCCTAAGGTCAGGAACAAGACAGGGATGTCCACTCTCGCCCACTGTTATTCAACATAGTATTGGAAGTCTTCACCTCTGCAATCAGACGACACAAAGAAATAAAAGGCATCCAAATGGGCCAGGAGGAGGGTCAAACTTTCATCTCTTCGCAGATGACATGATACTGTATATGGGAAACCCAAAAGATTCCACCAAAAACTGCTAGAATTGATTCATGAATTCAGCAAAGTTGCAGGATATAAAATCAATGCACATAAATCGGTTGCATTCCTATACACCAACAATGAAGAAACAGAAAGAGAAATCAAGGAATTGATCCCATTTACAGTTGCACCAAAAAACCATAAAATACCGAGGAATAAATCTAACCAAAGAGGTGAAATATCTACACACTGAAAACTATAGAAAGCTTATGAGAGAAATTGAAGAAGATGCAAAAAATGGGGAAAGATTCCATGCTCCTGGATTAGGAAGAACAAATATTGTTAAAATGTTGATACTACCCAAAGCAATCTACACATTCAATGCAACCCCTATCAAAGTAAACACCAGCATTCTTCACAGAGCTAGAACAAATAATCCTAAAATTTGTATGCAACCAGAAAAGACCCCGAATAGCCAAATCGATCTTGGAAAAGAAAACCAAAGCAGGAGGGCATCACAAATCCCAGGATTTGAAGCTTATACTACAAAGCTGTAATCATCAAGGACAGTATGGTTTTTACTGGCACATGAACAGACACTGAGATCAAAGGGAACAGAATAGAGAACCCAGAAATGGACCCACAAACGTATGGCCAACTAATCTTTGCCAAAGCAGGAAAGAATATCCAATGGAATAAAGACAGTCTCTTCAGCAAGTGGTGGCTTGGGGAAAAACTGAACAGCAACATGCAGAAGAATGAACCTGGACCACTTTCTTACACCATGCACAAAAATAAACTAAAAAATGGATGAAAGGACCTTCAATGTAAGACAGGAAGCCATCAGAATCCTCGAGGAGAAAGCAGGCAGAAACCTCTTTGATCTTGTCCGCAGCAACTTCTTACTCAACACTTCTCCAGAGGC